>NW_005372121.1:3364108-3451359 GCF_000412655.1 Myotis brandtii
CCACACACACACACACACACACACACACACACACACACACACCATGGAAAGTGAATAAAATTGCGTAATGATAAAGTTGTGGAGAGAAGTCAGTAGTGTCAGACCAATGGAGTTCCAGGACATGGAAGGAAACATTAAAGCAAACACTTCACATTTATTATGTGTTTTTTAAAAATCTATTCACTTTTCTACTTAAGTAAATTTGTGTTCAAGAGATTTCTAACACTACTTTAAATAGAAAACTGGTATCCGTTGCCTAAATATAAGATAACTATTTAAATAAACACAGTGAAAATAAAACAATACCATTATAGTCAAGCTAAATACACTTGCAGGCTTGCATTCTCCTTATTAAAAAAGAAAATTAGCCACTGTGAGAGAGGTATTAAGACACATTGGCATCAAACTGAGACTTTCTCCATGGAGTAATCAGACAGATTGAAAGATAAGTGGAAACGGAATAACTTCCTAACTCTGTAATTATAGGCCTTTTAGTGCGGAGTCCTAGTACCATCAAAATCAGTATTTCTCCTAACTTTAATGTGCATAGAAATCACCTGGGATCTTGTTAAAAATGTAGAATTGCAGGAAGCCTGGGTGAGACTCAAAGACTTACATTTTTAACACAATCTCAGTGCTGCTGGTTCTTGGACCAGTCTTTGAGTAGCAACTATCTGAAGTACCAATGATGCTATGGATCCCCCATTTTGGGATATACTAACTCTTATTTTATAGATGAGAAAAGTGAGGACTTGGAGGTTGTGAATAACCTGAGGTCCTACCGTTAGTTGGTAGATGAGTCAGAGCTAAAACTCATTTCAGGGACTTCCTGTCCCTCAGTTCAGTGCTCTTTTCCAGAAAAGCTGAAGGGCCCTGACTTGCTTCTAGGGCCAAACAGATAAACAAAACAAACAACTGACTCCTCCCCCCCCCACCCCCCAAAAAAAGTAACAAAATATTTTCAAGAGTCTGTGACATGAAAGCCAAGGTTTGAACTGCTGTATTCTATGTTATGCCCAAATTCTTAGGAGCTTAAGATAACAAACTGTGGGTCACATCATGTCTCCACTGTAGGTCACTATGGGCTCTGCTCTGTGTAGTCACTCTATATCATTTTATTATGCCTCATCTCAATATGATACTTCAGAGTTCACCTTGGCAGGAAGGACCAAGCCTGGAAAACCTTGCACCAGCAACTAAATACTCTGGCTTGAAAGTGATTCACATCACCATTGCCCACAAGCCACTGACCAGAAGATGGATGACCCGCTGAACTGTAATTACAAGGGAGATGGAGAAGAATAATACTTCCATATGCCTGGAATGAGAGTTGAATCAGATACCATGAACATTAAAAGTCTCTACCAAATCTATAGTCTTTCTATCATGAACATACTTGATTTTGTCATCTCAGTCATTTTTCCTCTTCTCATGATCTCTCTTATCCAAGTGTCCCAAGCCAATGAGTCCACAGTTGGTCCATTTTTACCCTGAGTCCTTCTGTGTCAGACAGAAAGAAAAGGCAGTATAATGGCAGAAGGACCACAGAATGTCAGGAAACTCTGATAATAGCAGGGGCATGAACATTGATTGGCCAATCAGGGAAAGTGGCCATGGTGACTAGAGGAGAGAGAGGGGCAGAGAACAAGAGAATTAAGGGAAAAGAAAGGAAACGATCATTTCTTGAGGGCCTACTAAATGTTAGGCCCTGTATTAGGACATTTGCATGATTTTGTTTTCATAACTTTCCCATCAGGTTGTTGGTAGCCTGGTTTACACTCAAAGAAACAGATACTCAGAAGGCTTCTATAACTTGCCAAGCTCAAGTCAGGATCAGTGCCAGACTGTAAACGTAGAGTTACTCCCAGGAAGTCTAAGAAAGTCACTCTTGCAAAGCAAAGAAGGATTGGTCCTGAAGAATAGACTGCTTGTTCATACTGATGTTGGAATTCCTGAGACTTGGCTTTGCTGTAGTAGGCACATGTAGACAAATAGTGGAAACATCCTGATTTCATAGTGGCTACTCCATGGGATTATACAGTTTTTGTGGGAGACCAAGCTTCTTCTGAAGCCATTGAGGGTGAGGATGTAATAGTTAAGGCCAGAGTGGGTGTTGAGGAATCTTTCTCTAGAGACAGAGAGTGATGGGAATTGTTCCATGTGCTGCTGAGGTCTTGGTGGGAAGGAGCAGGGACTCCTGAGTCAGACAAACCTGGGTTTGTATCCAAACTCAAATACTTATTAGTGATGTGGTATCTGACAAATCATTGAAGTTCTCAGACTTAATATTCCAACCTGTGAAAGGGGACAATGATGCCTAACTGCAGAATGGTGGTGAAGATTGGAAATGATATACATTAAGTGCCCAGCACATGTAGTTGTTCAATGTCAATGGCTATTCTTAGTGTTGTCAGTAATAAGAAGGTGGATGTGAAAGAGACAGGAGAGGCTCAGCCTCCACCTACCTGAGTGAGCTTAGCCATGGCAGTTTCCTGTTCTGAACCTCCATTTGTTCTTCAGAAAAATGAGGGAATAGGAACAGATTTCTTCTAAGAGCTCTTCCATAGATTCAAGTCAATGAGCTAGGAGTCATGTGGTTCTCCCAGGGAAGGCTAGGGAATAGTCCTGGTGAGCAGCTACACCCAGTGCAGCAATGGGAAGGGGAACAGCTCATGCTAAAAGAAGAGGTCCGGGGACTCACTAGCAGAGTTCCTGAGCCCCAAACAGTAGCAAACTTCATTTTGTTGCCATTGCACCAATCAATGACCCATTACAATAGGCACAGTTAGGGATGACTATCCATGAACACAGTATATGCTTCCACTTATTGTATCTTCTTCAATTTCTTTCTTTGGTGTTTTATAATTTTCCAAGTCCAGGTTTTTACATCCTTGGTTAAATTTATTCCTATGTATTTTTTTTATTTTTTATTTTTGATGCAATTGTAAATGGAATTATTTTTTTAGTTTCCATTTCTGATAGTTCATTGTGGGTATATAAAAAAATGCAACTGATTGCTGGATATTTATTTTGTATCCTGCTGCTTTCCTGAATTCATTTATCAGTTCTAGTAGTTTCTTGATGGAATTTTTAGGGTTCTCTATATTCAGTATCATGTTATCTGCTAATTCAATGACTTTTAGAAAATGAGAATACTTTATTTCATTTATTCCTTTCTTAAAGCTCTTAAGAACACCAAATACTCTGTAAAGTATTCCAGCACATTAGATGAAAGTGATGAGACAATTCAGAAAAAGTCATGAAGTTCCAGTCTTTATCTCCTGCAGGTCCCAGCCAGGGAAGACCTAAATCACTGACTGAAGATATATGTTTTCAGAATTCCCAGGGAGAGAGAGTTCACAGCCTGCTGCCTCCTTTCACAAAATGTTAGAGTGTTTAATTATCCTTGCATTAAGCTTTCCTACGTCTCATTGTGTCAGGCACCAGGAGTGCCTTTAAGATGATTCAAGGCAAGACTCCGTGTGTCCTGCTTGGAGGATTCAGTCACCCTGAAGCCCTCTGTCTTCAGATTGGCCGGTCATTGTGAGCACTGGCCCTTGGCTCTGTGTTCAGCTTGGTCTGGGACACTTTCTCCATGTGGCTTGGGATAACTACTAGTGAACTTCCAGATCTCGAAACATGACTCGACTTCTTGAATCAAGCCCTGAACCAGGTACCAGCTCGTTGCTCTTTAGGCACTGACTCTGCAGCCCTCACTTTTAGTGATCTAGCTAAGCCCTGTGTTATTGCACTGATTTTTTTCTTGTTCTGATCTATGTTCATATATCTATGTTCAATTGAGCCTTGGACCTCTATTTAAATGGGTGTCAAACAGGAGATACCTATCCAATCTATAACAACACTGCTATGAAAAATAAGGATGGCTTCCTTTATCCTTACCCTGCCCATAAGTAAATGCAAAGTTTTGCTTCATCCATGAGATCCAATCTTGAGCTTCTCTGCTCATTCACTGGGATCTCTACCTTCTGACGTATGATGTGGTGATGAAGATGATGATGACAATGCAGTAACAATGTCTATGCCTTTTCAGCCACTCCCTGTGCCTCAAGTTCCTACTCTGACTGAATTAGCTGCTGCTCTTTTCACTATGTTTAGTCTTGGGAACATTTGCACCAATTAATGTATCACCAGGAGAAACACTTTAATCTATAATGGGAAATGAGGCAAACTTAACCCCCATCTCACAATTGCTTCAAGCCTGTAATTGTTTTGTTCAATACAGATGTGGATAATGGGTGGTTTAACAAGCAAGTGCCCATCACTTTTGAATTCTGTAAGTAGCTTTAACATCCCTGATTCTTCATTAAAAGAACTCTCCATAAAACTTGGTTTATCTCACACAAACCGATGCTTTTTGCTGATTAGGAATCTTCATAAAACAAGATAAAAAGGGTCAACATGAAAGAGAACAACAATAGAATGTTTGCCCTGTTCAGGAAGGTGAAGTGACCTCTGGCTTTGCGAGAGATGTGTGTCCAGTCAAGAGAACTGCATTAAATAGTTTGAGATTTAAGTCCTTTCCCCACATTGGGTAAATGAACTACAAGATAAAGTAATCCCAAAGAGTACATAATGTATTTATGTTGGGGGCGGGGGTAGAATAGCCTTCAGTGATGTGCAAGGTTGAAATGATTGCTATGCCCTAACGTCTCCCCTGCTGAGTCTTGGACTGGTGTAGGATGGTTGTTGAAGGAGATGTTTATTTGAACAAAATGGGAAAGATGCAAGTGACAAAAGCATCATTTGAGGCGGGGGGGGGGGGGGGGGGGGGGGCAGCCTGGTCAAGAAGACTAGAAGACGTTTTTCTTTTTTAAAGAGAATAAAGATGAATTGGTTTTTTTTAAAAAAAAATTTTTATTGAGTTCAGAGAGGAATGGAGAGGGAGAGGGAGGCAGAAACATCCATGATGAGAGAGAATCATCGATTGGCTGTCTCCTGCATGCTCCCCACTGGGGATCGAGTCTGCAACCCGGATGTGTGTGCCCTTGACTGGAATGAACCCAGGACCTTTCAGTCCAGAGGCCAATGCTCTATCCACTGAGCCAAACCAGCTAGGGCTAGAAGACTTTTAAAAATAAAAATTATAATGGTTAACACTTATTGGGTGCTGACAAGAAGGTCATAGATGTCAGTCATTTGTTGACTAAGTTAATCAAAATGAACTCTTAATAACCAAATTAGAGGTAGAATCTAATGTATGAGTTTTCAAGGAGGATTTCAGAGTACCTACCCTGAGGAAAACAATCAATGAAAATTAAATAGGTATTCCCCAAGAGCTTCCTACGGGCACAGTGACCAAGCTGGGCCTTTGTGATAAAAGAAGAGAGCCTAAATGAAAGGCTCATGTGACTGAAAAGTCAGGGACTTCAGGCACAGCTGGGTCCAGGTGCTGAGAAAAATATCACTAGGCACCTGCTGTCATCTCTCAGTTCTATTTGTTTCTGAATTAGCGTTATGCTCAGCCAAGTTCTCTTCAAGGGTGGCAAACAGCCACCAGTGGCTCCAGGATCACTGCTTACCAGGTTAATAGCCCCAGCAGAAAGTGACAGAAGGCAATGGTCCAGGCCTTAAGTTATTTGTGCTCAAGAGCAGTGGCATTGGGATGGCTTAGTTGGAGCTGACACCAAGCACTGGTAAATAGAAAATAAATTTATTTTACCCAAGAATGTATAAATGTATGTATGCATGTTCCAGTGAGGCTGTTTTGGTTGGAAATAAAGGAAAGCCCAACTCAAACTGACTTGAAAATAAAAGGAATTTATTGACTCCTACCCTATATCTGCCTTAGATCTTTTTTAGGGCAAGAATGGATAGATAGATGCATAAGTGAGTCAATCACATGTAGGGTAGAGTTCAAGATTTGTTTGATTCAGTGGCTTAACATAGTCATCAAAGAGAGCTTTCATGGCGTCAAAATGGCTGCAGTGGTTCCAGGGTTCACATCTGCACCATATGCCATCCAGGGGGAAAGAGTAGCCTTTCATTCCCATGAGTCCCCAGCAGCAAACATCCTCTCCAACCTTGTTGGCCTGATAGGTCAAATACCCCTTCCTGATCAAGACCTCTAACCAGATGTTTGGATTATGTTGATTAATATTCTACCACTGAAGCCAGACTTGGGGTTAACTTCCTCTCAATCAGATGTGGGCTGAGGGAACTGGATGGTTACTAAGGAATGGGAGTTAGATATGGGGGTGGCAATGTCAAAGCTCTTTAGTGTGGAATTGTATTAGTGTATTCTCTCTGTGTCTCTCTGAATATTATCTATTTATTCTCATTCTACAGAGGATTCCAGGCAGGCGATGGCCACCCATAGGAGGGGTTTGAGATGACAGAAAGAGCCCTGGATTTGGAATTCGATGATGCCAGACCCCATCTCCTTGACCTTGGACAAGTCCCATATCTCATATCTGAAATTCAGTCTCTCTCATTGGTTCATGAGAATATGTGCCCTTTCATCCTCACAATGTTGTGAGATCATGACTTTAGGAGCAATTTCTACTTTACAATGAAAATGTAAGTTATTACTATTTTTACATGGCTGGCATCACTTAATAGGGAATACCAATTTCAGAGTGGCAGATTTGCCCCCCCCCCCACCTCCGGCAGTACTGGCTTTTAGATATATGGTGCTGAGTACAGGAAACAATGACTTTGGAATAGCTGGAGAAAGACCAGATGGATGCCTCTATGATGAAAGGAGTTATTTTTAGAAACATGTTCCACATCCTAGGACAGTGTCATGTGGGGAGAAATTGTGCTCTGCAGTATAAAGTACTGTACCTAGTTATTCCCCTTGGACTATCCAGAGGTAAAAAAAACATGGGTTTCGAGCACACAGACACCAAATTGTCATGTACCCTTGAATCAATCATTAACCTTTTTGACCCTCAGGTTTCTCATATGACAAAAGAGTAATAGCACTGACCTCATAATATTTGGGGAATGATTATGCTGTAAGTTGGTGACTATACAGTGCCAAATGGTGCCTGGAACATAGTAGCTGCTAACTTAATGGTAACTCCTCTGGTTGCCTCCAGCAGCCAGTAAATTTACAAGTGGATAATAATGGGAGGATCTTATCTCAGAAGCTTCCCTCCATAAGCCTCAAAAGTCCATAAACATTTTAAATAAAATTTTTTATATTCTTTTTTTTTGTTTAATTTTTATTTATTTATTTATTTATTTATTTATTTATTTATTTATTTTTATTGCTTAAAGCATTACAAAGGGTATTACATATGTGTCCTTTTTTTCCCCGCCCTTGACAATACCCCGGCTTCCCCTACCCCCCAGTGTCTTATGTCCATTGGTTATGCTCATATGCATGCATACAAGTCCTTCGGTTGATCTCTTACCCCCCTCCCTCCTGCCCCCCAACCCTCCCCGGCCTTCCCGCTGCAGTTTGACAATCAGTTTGAGGCAGCTCTGCCTCTGTATCTATTATTGTTCAAAAGATTATAATGGTCTCTATTATCCATGAATGAGTGAGATCATGTGGTATTTTTCCTTCATTGACTGGCTTATTTCACTTAGCATAATGCTCTCCAGCTCCATCCATGCCGTTGCAAATTGTAAGAGTTCCTTCTTTTTTACAGCAGCATAGTATTCCATCGTGTAGATGTACCACAGTTTTCTAATCCATTCATCTACTGATGGGCACTTAGGCTGTTTCCAAATCTTAGCTATGGTGAATTGTGCTGCTATGAACATAGGGGTGCATAGATCCTTTCTGATTGGTGTTTCTGGTTTCTTGGGATATATTCCTAGAAGTGGGATCACAGGGTCAAATGGGAGTTCCATGTTTTGTTTTTTGAGGAAACTCCATACTGTCTTCCATAGTGGCTGCACCAGTCTGCATTCCCACCAGCAGTGCACAAGTGTTCCTTTTTCTCCACATCCTCTCCAGCACTTGTCGTTTGTTGATTTGTTGATGATAGCCAGTCTGACAGGTGTGAGATGGTATCTCATTGTTGTTTTGAAAATTTTTTATATTCTTAATCCCAGGAAAAATGATTTGGAAATGACACAAAGATATTTAAAGCCAAACAGTGATTTCTGAACTTCCTAAAGTGTTTTAGCATACTTGGCTCAGTGTCTAAGTTGATTTTATTACCAGAGTGAATTGTATATAAAAATTAACAGATAGCCATTTATTTAGTTATCAATATGTCAACTTATAGATCTAGTTTTTACCTTTTAAAAAGTTTTTGGGTCTTCTTTTTAGCAATATAACTATCTTTCATTTTCAAAATTCAAGAAAACTTAATGGTTTTTAGAAATTTGGAAAATCAATTTTTGCCTTTATATACTGGAACTTTCTGCCGGTGGGTACATCTATGAATTAATAGTTCAGTATTGGTTAATATTTGTAATGATGATTCTCAAGACATAGCTAGTACCTCTGAGTCATCAAACATAGGCTGAGTAACATTCAAATAGCTTTAGTATTAAGTGCATTTTGTTCTATTTGAATTCTTTGAAATCTGTGCCACAAATTTTATCTTTCACTAGATGTTTTTATAGGTTGAACTTGAGTACTTTGTTTCTGGGCCTGGAAATAATACAGAAATCTCAGTCCAACTGGGGATTTCAAGTAGATTTTGTACTCTAATAAAAGCTGTAGTTATTTTTTTTTAAAGAGCTGTAGTTATTATGCAAATGAATCAAAGTTTATGTTTAAGGATGACTGTAAACATTTATAAACAATGATAAAAGCTCAATATTGTGGGTTAGCAGAAAGATCAGAGGATAAGAATTAGGAGGTATTAGTTCTAAACCTTATGTATCTTTACAACCTTGGGCAAATAACTTAACCTCCTTGCCTTCAACTTTGTCTGTAAAGTAAGGACGTTGAATGAGATGATTGCTGAGATATCTTTATTTATTTACTTTTTAATCTTTATTGTTGAAAGTATCACATAGCCCCCCCCCCCATTAACCTCTTCCAGCCCGCTCCCATCCTCCTCCTCCCCTCAGGCCCTCATCACCCCATTGCCTGTGTTCACGGGTTATGCATACTAGTATATGTGTACAAGTTCATTGGTTTATCTCTTCCCACCCACCCTCGCCCTGCCTTCCATCCGAGGTTCAACATTTCAACATTTTTATACTTCTATTCTTATTTGTAATATGTAGTGTGTTTTTAATGAAGAACCAAATTAGGCTACAGTTGGAAAACTGAGAATAGCTTGTAGCAAATGTATTAACAGTTACTGTCCAAATGTTACTATTTTGAATCCTAAGTCAGTGTACCTTTACAAAAACAATCACTGTATAAACTATTCAGTAAGGACAGACCTCAGGTAGCAAACTCTAAACATATAATTTATAATTATTTCTAAGATAGAAGTACATTATTTTATATAGGCAATTATGACTATCTCAAGCTAAATTGATAACTGAAATGCAAACAAGTCTGTTTTGAGCATATTTGCTATTATTCTTCCTTTATTAATAAATATATCAAATGCTTTCTTCAATATTGAATAAATGTATAACTTCAATTATAGACACAGTTATCTATATATGTATTTGCTGTTGTAGCAAATGTCGCCAACTGTTAATAATCCTCTAATCAATGTTTATGCATTTATTGACACATCTGCCTACATCCTCTAATGGCCTGCTTCTTATTTAACTATTAATCATAAAAATACTTAGCACAATGATAAAAGCTTTACAATGTCCAATTAGGATAAGCTTTGGGATCCACAAACATTGTAGGATGTGTAAACAGCCATCGGGAAAGGCGGTTCGTGTACAATTCCAAAAAGGCAGTCATTGATAGCTGTTAACCTGTTGCTGGACTTTGGTCATGGCATGCTCACTCAAACGGCAAGAGTGTTTGCGATGGAAACTCCTCCAGGAGTAAATGTGGCAGCATCGATTTCAGCTGATTAGGCTGATGCCTTAAATATGTGCCAGCAAGTAACAATTGAAGGAGACAGCTGACATGCTAGAGGAGCTGGAGATCAGACGCAGGGAGGAATGTATTTCAGACTCAAGCAATGGGAAGTCAACAGAGTCCCCATCGATGTCAAGCAGCAAAGCTGACATGATTGTTGAGTTAGAGAAGACATGCTGTGACCCTTACTATGACACCAAGCGTTTAGTGGTGAAAGGTCTGTGAAAACAATAAAAGGAAACTTTAGTTTTAGTTACTGTGGTCAATAGCTAAATATGGAAATAAAGGCATATCTCAGAGATAGTGCAGGTTTGGGTTCAGACCATGACAATAAGGCAAATATTTCAATAAAGTGAGTTGTGATGTTTTTGCTGGTGGAGGATTTTGCCTTCAGTTTGTAGAAAACACAGCATCCATGAAGTGCATTAAAGCTAAGCATGATAAAAAAAGAGGTGTGCCAGTAGGGTTAACCTAAATTCAAGAAAGCACTTATTATTATTTATACTAGAGGCCCGGTGCACGAGAATTCGTGCACGGGTGGGGTCCCTCAGCTTGACTGGTGATGGGGGCCAATAGGAGCCCATCTCACCTAGTCCCAATCAGGGCTGATGGAGCCAGCTGGCCAGGGGGAGGGACTGTGGGAGGTTGGCTGGCCATGGGAGGTTGGCTGTGGGAGCACACTGACCACCAGGGGGCAGCTCCTGCATTGAGCATCTGCCCCCGGTGGTCAGTGCACGTCATAGCGACCGGTCGTAAAGGTCACTTAGGCCTTTATATATATAGATGGCCTTTTGTATGTTAATTCAATTCATTTACTCTATCCTTGTCTTCTTGGTTCTTTTCTCTCCCCCCCCAAATGGAATTGAGGGGTTGCCCTAGGATTAGATGTCATGTCCACTATTGGGAGACTACAAAGGGAGATAAAGTATTGCTTCTGGGACTCCCTTCCAGAGGATCGAGAAATAACTTTTCCAAAAGCCATGAGAAAATTCATTTTTGCATCTAATTGACCCAGTTGACATCATGTGACTACTCAGGAGTCAATTGTAGCAAGCAAGATGGATGATTTTTATTTTTTAAATTTTATTTTATTTCATTTTCTCCATCACCATGTATCTTCTCTATGCCCTCTTCCACCTCTATCCACCCCCACAATCACCACACTGTTGTCCACGAGTTCTCCTTTTTTTCCCTTTTTTTGCTCAATCCCTCCACTCCAACCCCATCCCCCTACCAGAGCTGTCTGCCTGCTCTCTATCTATGAATATGTCTCAATTTTGTTAGTTTATTTTGCTCATTAGATTCCACATATGAGTGAAACCATGTGGTACTTGCCTTTCTCTGACTGGCTTATCTCACTCAATGTAGTGCTCTCCAGGTCCATCCATGCTGTTGCAAAGGGTAAAATATCTTTCTTTTTATGGCAGAGTAGTATCTAATTGTGTAAATGTACCACGGTTTTTAAGCGAATCAAGCTCACCTCTTGGGCTAGATGGGTTCTGTCAAAACAAGGGCACTGTGTGTGGGAGGAGTGGATACCTGAAGAAAATCATGGTTCTGTCAGGAGAACAGAAGGACAGGAGGAATGGATGCCCAGACACTAGTCTGTGCCCTGTCCTTACCAGCTGTATGAGATTGGGCAAGCCAGCTAGCCACTTTGAGCTCTATTTTCCTTATCCAAATAACAGGTCTACTCACATACTTCATATTCATTTTTCTTTTTCCTTAGTAACAATAGTTTCTTTTTGTTCTAGTCGAAAAACATTGCCAGCTAAAGTCTATACTTCTTAGCCTGGTCTGCCTCTCAGGCTTTTGGGAAATGGCCTTAAAAGGTGAGCTAACAGTCGATATGTGACTTTCTTTGCTTTATCTTGCTCCCTACCTTGAATCAGAGGTGATTATTCGAGTCCAGGCAGCCATTTTGGACCAGGAGGTGACCTTGAGAATGGAGATCCTGTAGACTTGCCCATCCAACCCTGGACTTCTCACCTAGACCCTTCTTTTATGTGAGAGAAAAACTAACCTATAAATATTTCAACCCACTCTTATGTGTTGCTAGTAGTAGAACACATTGCTTACATGGTCATCGCCAATCATCAGTGTATAGTAATTTGTTAGTAAAGTTGAAATCACTATGACAAGTCATGGCCACTCAAGTGGATGACCTGTCACAGCTTACCTATGCCCATGCAAGATATCATCCTCTTCCAATGGAGACTTTAAATGAAATAAAATTATAAAACAATTAAGTTATCATGCTTTTTATTCATTTACAGATGAATAGTTGAAAATAAGAGCATGCATAAGAGACTGAATTAACAGGGGAAAAAATGAGTAGAATTCTCCATATTGCTTTACTCTGCAACAATCTGCATCAGAGTTTATGATTCATTTAATACTTCAGCACCAATTTTTCATGGAAAAGTGCATCATTTTGGAGGGGAGCACTTATGCGCTGCTGTAAAGCGAAGTGAGCAGTTCTTAAAATACCTTGTCATGTTAAATTTGAACTGCTGTTAAAGTATTTCCACAGACACTCAGAAAGGACCAAGTGCTTTGATTAGAAATTGTCTGTGTTCAGGCCAGGGATTATTTGTGAAATTTTTTTTCTGGAAAAAATTACATGGAGATATTTGTATTCAGTTTCTCTTAAACTGTCTAGATCGATATCACCCACAAATGGAAAATGACTTGTTTACTCCTTCCTGCGTCCATGATCAAAGATAATGACATTCTGTTATGCTTGCTCTTGCTTCCATCTTACTAACTGAGTCTGTACTCTTATGTCAATGCCTGCCTGTGGCTCCTTGGTTTGGGCATTCTCCCTGCATTTTTCACAGAGCACTCTCACATGCTTCTTTTTTTCTTCTATGGTTTCTTTTTTGATTTTGGGAGTTGACATTACCTTGAGTGAAACATTCCCCTTTAGCTCCTGGCCCATTGAGTTCCTCTTTCACCATCTTTCCAGCCATACTCAGTTCTTAGACCATATTTTTGAGTGACTAAAAAGTGTCTTATGATTCTTCTTTCAGTTTAAGATGGTGGCCTGAGTGAACGGGGTGGGGAAGATTTGGGGCAGGAGAGGAAGCCAACAGAGGACTGAAGAAATGATGGTAAATTTAACCCTTGATTTTAGTTTTAAAACCTTGTGCATCTTCTAAGTTTTTATTTACTAGTAACTCATCAGCAGGGGCTGGATCTCATTTATTTAAGCAACCATTTGTAGAGTCTATATGTACTATGCTAGTTATTGGGAATAAACAGGCAGAAGATACAATCTCTGCTTTCCAGGAGCTTCCTATCTAATGCAGGAGGCTGAGAAGTACATGAAAATTACAGTTCTCTGTGTTGGGTGCTACTGAAAAGCTCTAAGAGACTCAGAGATAGCATCAAACCATCATTAGTGTTTATGGCTTTCATTTCATAGGCTGGCCTGGAAATAAGGTAAGGTTGGTCAGTTAGGCAGGAATTATCATACAATATTTCAGACAATATTTATAAGCCCCTTTCACTGGCTGAAGACATTTTCCTTAAATGGGGTGTAGTTCTTAGAATGATGGGGTCCCCCACCCAGGCACCTGGGAAACCAATGTTTGCTGTCCTTGGTGCTCAGAACAGATTTTTCTGTGTAGGTAAAGAAGATAGTATAAATAGTACTGGTTTCTAAAATTAGAGGCGGAAGGATGAAGATATTTATCTAAAAGGCAGGCTGACCAGAGGGTGGGTGGATTTCATCTTGACTAATAGATAAGGAAGTGTTCATGAGCAGTCATTACTGTGAGACAGAGCACAGGTCCTTCATCATCTAATTCCTTTTATGATTCATTGGCTTCAGGAAAGGCTCACCATACTCATGGGGGGGAAGCACAGCAAGGGGAGGTGCTCTGCCCCCATGTCCTGATGTAGCTGATGCCATGGTTATGTGTAGTCATGGTGGGGGCCAGGGGGATGGGGTGGTGGTTCCTGTCTGGAAACACACAATGTAGCAGCTGCTCCTGGTCCCCCTTTCCCAGCAGCAGCTCTTGTCAGGGTTGTGGCTGAGACTGTCTTTATAAATGCACCAATTCTGAGGATATACTTTTTATAGAAATTATTAAAGACGGGGCTGCTTTCCATCCCTTAGTCATATAATTTCTAGATTTTTCTGTCTCAAAGGGCTTGTATCTATGTTCTTAAGATCAGTGTGGAGGCAGCATGGAGTAGTAGAAAGCCAGTCAGTTTATTTATCTTCCAACTTTGGGGAAAACGAATTCTTTCTTAAAAAAATATATTTTTATTTATTTCAGAGGGGAAGAGAGAGACAGAAACATCAATGAGGGTCTGCAGGCCGAAGCTCTATCCACTGAGCCAAACCAGCCAGGGTGAAACGAATTCTTTATGCATTTGTTTGCTAATATATAAAACGGGTTAATAAACTTAACTTGCAGAATTGTACTGAGGCTTTACAGGCAAAATACATGTCAAGTGCCAGCACAGTTACTGACAAGGGTAGGTACTCCATAAACAGTAGTTATTAAACTTAAATATTACTATTTTCAGTAAAGTTTTTGTTTTTTCTTGGGCAGGAGGGTGGGGGGTGCGATGGGCAGAGAAGCGGAAGATATATTCTTTTGATAGCAGCCAGTACAGTCTCATCACATTAGGTGCAGAGCACCTTTCTTATTTTATTTATTTATTGTTGACACTACTATGCACATTTATTTCTTTTATTCATTTTGGGAAAGGAGCAGCCTGTAGGTATGTGGCAGAGGCAGGGGAGATCAGGAATGAGCCCTCAATGGCTTTGAAGCTAAATTTCCTATCCAGGGAGGCCTCAAAATGGGCCATCCACTATTCTTAAATTTCGCTTTCTCCTCTGAAATACAGAACTGAGTCCATCACACCTACTCCTAAGTTCCTGCCTCACTATCTCCCAAGTTCATACATCGCTATCATCATCATCGCTGTCATCATTAATTCATAGAAAACCCTTCCCTTTTGTATTTTATTTGATATTTTCTCTCCTCTTACCCTAACTCAATCCCTCTCTCCTCTTCCACTCAAGGACACCCATTATGACTAATTTCATAAATGTCTATTTCACTATTCATATATCTATTTATGCATGTATATAAATAAAAATACATAGTGTTTTGTGTGTATCTTAAATGTACAGAAACTGCTTTTTGTCAGAAGTCTCATTTTGTTTCTTAGTTTAAAGTCCAGAATTATGTTTTGAGCTGTATTTTCATTGTAATATGCAGCTCTATTTCATTCTATCAGATTCCTGCCTAGTTGTCTTTCTTATGTATCTGCTGCATTTTACTTATAGAATCCGCTGGTGGTTGATTTTTAATAGTTGATTCTTTTTTTAAAAATATATTTTATTGATTTTTTACAGAGAGGAAGGGAGAGAGATAGAGAGTCAGAAACATCGATGAGAGAGAAACATCGACCAGCTGCCTCCTGCACATCTCCCACTGGGGATGTGCCCGCAACCCAGGTACATGCCCTTGACCGGAATCGAACCCGGGACCTTTCAGTCCGAAGGCCGACGCTCTATCCACTGAGCCAAACCGATTTTGGCAATCCCTTATTGTTTTAAAGTACACTCCAATTAATATTCATTTTCATGTTTTCTTTCGCACCTATATGAGAGTCTCTGTGGGTATATACCCAGAAGTAGAATTACAAAGTTGTCGAGTATAAGCTGGTTGATTTTTATCCCTTATTGTTTTAAAGTACACTCCAATTAGTATTCATTTTCATGTTTCCTTGTGCACCTCTATGAGAGTCTCTGTGGGTATACACCCAGAAGTAGAATTACAAAGTTGTCGAGTATAAGCTCTGTAGGCTCAATTACTTTACAAAATGGCTGCTCAAGTTTGCATTTTCACCAGCAGTGCAAGAAGGTCTCTGTTTTCACACACCCTCCTCAGCACTGGATATTACCTGCTTTTCTAATTATTGCCAGTCTGATGTGTGTAAAGTAGTATCTTTCTATTGTTTCATTTGAATTTCTCTGATTACTGCTGAGGTTGATAATTTCTTTTTAAAAAATATTTTTAAAAATTGATTTGAAAGAAAGAGAGGGATGGAGGGAGAGAGAGAGAGAGAGAGAGAGAGAGAGAGAGATGTTGTTCCACTTATTTATGCATTAATTGGTTGATTTTTATATGTGCCCTCATCGGGGATTGAACACACAACCTTGGTGTACCAGGATGACACTCTAACCAACTGAGCTACCCAGCCAGGTCGGGGATTGAACACAGAACCTTGGTGTACCAGGATGACACTCTAACCAGCTGAGCTACCCAGCCAGGTCTGATCATTTCTTTATGTAGTTACTAATTGTACTTCCTTTTTTGTGATTTGCTATTCTTTTTTAAAATTAAATTCATTGGGGTGACTTTGGATAATAGGATCATATAGGTTTCGAGTGTACATTTGTATGATACAGGATCTGTATATTGCATTGTGTTCTCACCACCCAAAGTTACATCTTCCATCACAGTATATGTTTGGCTCCCTTTAGCCTTTAGTTTTCTCCCACTTCCTTCTCTCTGGTGAATTGCTATTCTTATTTGACCATGTTTCGATTTGCTTATCTTTCTTTGTAATGCAGAGTTCAATGTGTAATTTAGATATTAATCTGTTGTCAGTCATGGACATTATAAACATCTTCTCCTGGATAGTCACCTATCTATTAATTGTCTGCAGTGTTTTTTTAATGACTAAAAATATTTGCATGGCATGGTTGAATTTAGCAAAACTTTCAGATTGTGTTATAATTGAAATGTGACAGATATAAATTTTTGCACAGATTACAAGAGTATAGGTTAGTAGCTATCACAAAGTGAACACTCCTATGTTCACCTTACAAGACAAGAAATAAATCATGAAGGTCTCCCTTTTGCTCCCTTTTCTTTATTACCCCCTTTCTTCCTCAAAGTTAACAACTGTCTTAGTTATTTCTGCACCATGAATTATCCCAAACTTAGTGATTTAAAGCAATAAACATCTATTACCTCACATCATTTCCGAGTGTCAGGAACCCAAGAGCAGCTGAGTGGGGCGTTTTGGATGCAGGAGCTCACAAGATTGCAGTCAAAGATGCTGGCAGGTCTGTAGTCCTCCGAGGGCTTTACTAAGATGTGCTTCCAAAAAGGCCAGCTGATGTGGCTGTTGGCTAGAGTCTTCAGTTCCTCTCTGGCTGCTTCGGGAAGCAATGCAGTTAGCTCCTGCAGGTGATGCTATGTGTGCCCTGCTCATATTCACTGTGAATGAACCGTTTCTGCCCATGCTGAGCAGGCTACCAGTGTCTGTGATTCTTGACCTGAGAGTTTTCTCTCTTCACTGGAGGCCCTTCTGTGTGCAGGTCAGGCTGCAAGTACCAGAGAATTAACACTTGTTTCATCCCTGAAGCAGCCCTCAACCAGTGACTGACAGAACTGGGAGGATAAAGGATCCAGTATCCATGCCCTTGGTGAGGGATAAAACTGAGGCGTGTGTTCTACACTGGCTCCCAGTCTAACATAGTAGATGAAATGCAAGTTGCTCATAATGATAATTTTCTTGAAAATGCACTTGCTTCCTTCTTTTATTCTCTTACTAGAGGCCTGGTGCTTGAATTTGTACACGGTGGGGTCCCTCGGCCTGGCCGGCGATTGGGGCCGATTGGGGTCGATGGCCTGGGGGGGGCACGGGGGGTTGGCTGTGGGAGCGCACTGACCACCGGGGGCAGCTCCTGCATTGAGTGTCTGCCCCCTCATGGTCAGTGCACATCATAGCAACTGGTCATTCAGTTGTTCGGTTGTTCAGTCGTTTGGTTGCTTAGGCTTTTATATATATAGACTTCACTCACTTGCTGGTATTTCCTAGAATCACCTTCCAAATAAATCATGGCTCATAAGTCCTTGTTTTATGGTGTGCTTTTGTGATATCCCAAAATAAGAAAGCTAACATTTGCATTTGCATTTTGTGTCTATGTTCAAAAGTAAAATCACCCTGTAACTTAAAATCTTATATTATCCTTTTCTAATTTTATTATCAAGATTATACAATAGTAATAAAGATAGTTTGATAGCTTTTCTTTTTCTCTTCTTGAACAACGTATACTAGAGAGTGATTATTCTTCAAAGTTAAATAGAACTCATACACAAAATCATCTCTGTGTGATGCTTTTGGGGGGAGGAAAGAAGAGGCTCTGATCATAATTATAATTTCTTTACTGGCAATTGGTTTATACAAGGTTTCTAGTTCTTCTTGTGTCAGTTTTGCCATATTTTATATATTGCAAAAAGGTTACTCATTTTAACTAGGATTTCAAGTATATTGGTTTATAGTTCACCAGGAAAAGAGAATTTAGTATGTAGTGTTTGCCAATTTTCATCATGTAAGTACTTCTACCATGACCAGTTACCAATGTGACATCAACCACTCATGAAGTTCTTGAAAATTATGTATTAAATGAACCAGTATGAGCCAGCTCCACCATGCTACTAATGACTATTATGAACAACTACAGACCAATATACCAGCACACCACTGGTTATTCTCATACTTCACTGGTCCCTCCATTTCTATCTCCTTTAGTGATTTCTCCTCTTTACCTTGACTCTTAACATTTCAATGTCCCTCTGCAGAGTCCTTGGTCTTCTCTTCTTTGTCTACACTGACTGCCCTTGGTGATCTCATCTGGTCTCAGGGTTTCAAAAACTACTTATATTCCCAGAAATCTCAAATTTATTATCTCCAGTCTGGACCTTTTTCTTAAATACTGGACTCATATATCCAATTGTCAACTCAACTTCTCTTACTTGCTGTCTAAGAGACATGTCAAATTTAACATGATTAAAACTGACCTCCTGATCTACTCCCTCAAGCCTGCTCCACTGGCAGGCCGTCTTCTCCATTGCAATTGATGGCAGCTCCAAATTCCAGTTACTCAGGCTAAAAGTCTATAGTCATCCATGATTTCTGTTTTTCTCTCATATCCTATATCCAATCCCTGAGAAAATCATGTTAGCTGTGCATTAAAAATACACACATCTGACAATTTCTCACTCTTCTAGCCTGAGTCCTCATTAGGTCCTAACTGAATTATGGCCATAGACTCTTAATGGGTTTTCTCACACCCACTCTCCCCCATGAATCTATCATCATGTCCTTCAGGCAGCCAGAATGATCCCTTTCTAAGGATCAGATCATGCTACTCGTCTGCTCAAAACCCTTTAATGGCTCCCAGTTTCACTCAGTATGAGCCAGTCTTTATGATGGGCCTCACCTTTACCTCTCTGACCACACCTTCTACTAAGTTCCCCTCCCCTCAAGATCTACTCTAGTCATGCTGATCTGTTCACTGTTCTTTAAAAGCACAAAAACAAAGTAAAACAAAACACAGGCAAGCATCTGCCTCACAGCTTCTGTCTGGAATGTTTTTCCCTTAGATAATGACACAGCCTTTTCTTCACTAGATTCAAAAAAACATATTGTTTATTATCTCCTCCACTGAAATCTGGGCCCTACAAGGGTAAGGAGTTTTCTGTCTGTTCCCTGAGGTATCCCAACAGAGAAGTAGAGGACCTGACATACTCAGTACATATCTGCTGAATGAATTATCTGCTTAATTAGCGAAGAAATGGCCTTGCCGCTCTTGTTACGTTTCAGGGCTATACCCAGTCTCTCCAGGATAACCTCGGGTACTGGGACGTATCAGTCCAGCTTCCACCGTGCGTCTCTTGTGCTGTCCTTTCCCCTGACTGGAGGAAGCAGACCTAGTTTTCTTAGGAAACCACACAGAATTGAAACCATTTCATCCACTTTTTACCATCTGTCAGTGTGAAATCCCGCTTGGAATGAGAAGAAACTTTACTCTTCTTTGGCTGGGAGCCCACTCCCTTTAGGGAGCCCTTTGGGACAAGGAAGATGCAAAGGCAGAATTAAATTAAAGCTTGGTTGGGTTTTACCTGTGCTTACAGGGCTATGTTCCCTGAATTAACACTCACTATTTAAAGGGAAAAAAAGAGCCTGCTTTGAACTCCATGCCTACACTTAGAAAGTTAGTCCTTAATCAGGCAAATACAAATAGATAATGATTCAGAAACAGGTTTAACAATTTACTGAGGAGATTCAGCTCAGTAGAGTGTAACAGTTTTATTTTTCCCAATTAACACTTTAAACTATACTCTGATAAGTTCTCCATTTCCTGTTTCTTAATAGCATCTTCAGTTGATTCCATAACGTCATGTCTCTTTTGCTAATTAAGAGCCCAGTTCAATTTCAAAGTCTATTAAAGCTCGTCCTGTCCCCTTCCCACCGCACAGGCCTGAGCAGTGACCTCTGGATGTTGGAATCAGAGGGGCGTGGGGGGAGAGGCACACAGCCTGCCCTCTCCTCTTCTAGGTCTCCATCCTCTGGAGTAGTAGGGGGCTGGAAGGAGAGATGATGCAGGCAAGGCAGGGGTCATCTTCCACCACTGGCCACATGTGTGTGGCAGGGAGATGTCCCTGGCCAACCTATGTTTTGATCTGGTTCTGCTTGATGCTGGTGGGCCCTGCTGATGGGGTGGTTTTGCAGATACTATTCAAGATTTCTTTTAGGGTGGTGTCAAATTTGGTCTGATTTGCATACTTGCTACTGAGGATTGTTTAGAGAGAGACAATTGGGTCTCCTTTGGCGTGACCAGTGGTCCATGTCTGCATCCTCCTCTCCTGATGGGGTATCACTTCACCTGGCCCGGTGGATGCCCTGGCAACCCTATAACTTCTCACTCCTGCTATAGTTTCTGTGCTTCTTTGCCATCAAAACCAGTGAGTTATATTCCATACCCTCTGAGAGTCCTGGGGCACTGGGCTGAGGGTGTTTCAACTATCATTTTTTGACATGGTATAACACATAAGAGTTCCTTCTCATTCTATAACCTTCCTTTAGAAATATCCAGGCAAGGAGCAAGCACCAGTCTCTAGATTTAGAAGCATCTCATCTCTCTATGTGTAGATGTATGTCGAGATGCCCTAAGAATTCTGTCCTCACACTCTGACCCTGTCTGAAAGGCAATATCAAAGCAGGAGTTGGATTCTGTAGCTCAGCAAGCAACCATCTAGGGGGTGAGATGATAGGTTCTACTTCTTGTGAGCACCTCCAATCTCTACAAAGGATTCCTTTGGAGCTATCTGTCCATATCATATGCACTAGCTAATGTAGTAGTTGCGGGTAGATGTCCTCTAAAATTTGTGTTCCCCTTCCACAGTGGAAAAATGTCTTTGGGAAAGAGCTTCCCAACCAGGTTCTACAATTCCCAGTCCTCTTTGTGTCTAGGTCAGTCCTCATGACTGGTTCTCACCAATGGAAAGTGAGCAGAAGTCTCTGTAATAGTGCCTGATCTGGGCACTATTTCACTTCCAATAGCTGGTTTTCGATGATAGAACCCAGGAAATGGGCAAAATCACAGGATGGGAGAAGCCAGAATCCCTGAATGACTTACAGATGAAAGCTCTCTGTTGAACAGGAACATCTGCTTCGAACTGTTATGAGAGAAATAAACTACTGTGTTTGAGATATTGTAGAGTTTGGGTCATTGGTTATGGCAGTTAATGTCACATTAAGTATTATATGGGACAAGGAAGCACTGATCTTTTCCCCAGGTAATGGGAGAAAGAAGCCCCTCACCATGAAACTGAACTCTTCCTATGGAACAAGTCACTCTCCTCCTCACCTGCCAGTCTTATGTAAACTGAAGGTGGAGTGAAGGTTGGGAGTAGGAAGGGATGTTTTGTTGGCTCTCAGTTTGCTGGGGGACCAAGCATTGATGGCTCTATCAGAAAGTAAAGACGCCTATTCACTGATTCTAGGGAAATAGAAACTGTTCCACTCAACATCTTGTGACAGGAATTTTTGAAAATCTGAAAGTGTGTTCATGGACCAGTCATAATTGTCCCCACAAAGCCTTGAGGGAGCTAGAAGCCCCAGATTGGTAACCACAGACATGGAGTACTTGATTTTGTTTGTGTTACCTCTGTTCCATGTCACTGGCATGCTAGTGTTGAGTTTCTGGAGGGACAGCTGTGGGGATGGTTGAAGAAAATGTCTGACAGTTTGATGGCTGGAGGAGCTATTTGTGAAATATCAGCCAGGCCTGGCTTTGGTGTCAGTGAAGACTGGACTCCACGAAATGCCTCCCTCCCCACCTGCCTCAGAGCTGGAATGTGGTTGGTGTCAGCACCATCAGAATGTGGTTAACTGGCGCCGAAGCACCAGTCAGGGTATGAGAGGTATGATCGGCTAGCGACAGGGAGCAATCCAGACGGGTAAATAGCGAGTAGCAAGGAGAGCCTGTGGGAGGACAAAGGTGAATGCTCTGGAAGGTGGGAGCACTGAGGCATTGTTTAACTTCTTAGAAGAATTCATGAAAGATAAGAAATCCCAGGCTGGGAGTCGGCAGGGAGACTCTAGTTTCCAGAAGGTGGGGACCAGGGTGGTGGTAAGTCAGGCTTTAGAAGAAATGTGCAGGGTAGGAAAACCGATGGGGGCTCAGGCATTAAAACCTGCAGGAACCGCAGAAAAAGGCTGCATGGAACTATTTGCAAGGCTGTGTTAGTACTGAGTCCCTGATTGTCTGTTCTGGGGTTATGTAACCCCCTCTGGTGAGAGAGGCATGGTCCCAGAGCCCATCCCAGGGCTGAAACCACAGGTAAAGGTTAAGTGATCCAAATTGGAAAGAACAGAGGGCTATGGGTGCAGGGAGGCAATTGGTCAAGCAGATCAACACCTTGTAGGTTCTGAAATCCCCATCATTCGAGTTAAGACTTTAGGTTAAAATAATGTACAAAACCATTATTAAAATGTAAGTATTTCCCAGGAGAAGTAATTAATGTGGGCACATCTGCATATTAGAGTATTAGAATAGCTAATTCTGAAGGGGTATGAATTTCTTTGTGAAATGTGGGAGGGAACTAATTTATCTAGTTTTTGTGTGTATTATACTCATTTTTAAATCCATATTTTATTTAATCTTCCTGTCATCAAACCCAGGTTCACATCATTATTCTCTCCTCACACTAATTTGCAAAAGGACACACAGTTAGTAAGAGGCTGTGGTAAATTCTACTATTGTTCAGTATATTTGCTGTCACTCCTGGTGGACGGGTTAAACATCCTGCTTTGTAGGGGACAGACTTGTCCCTAGAACTAGTTTGGTCAGTAAAATATAACTGGAAGTGATGTGAGTAGACCTTGACCAGCCAGCGTATGGGTCCACTGTCTCCTCTTTCTCCTCAGGGTCAGTTTCCCAGGTAGAGGTTGCTCCTTTAGCCGGGTCTGGAGATGAAGACAACATGAAACAGAGCCACAGCTGACCTACAGTTGATCTGTACACTGAGTGAGAAATAAACCTTTGTTATTACCAGCCACCAAGGTGCTGGGTTGGTTTGTTACTACAGCATAATTTAGCCCAAGCTGATTAATTCAGTGACTGACACAGAATTCAAGCCCAGGCCTGTCTGACTCCAAAGCCCAAGCTCTTTCCCTCCCAGCACTCAGAGGCTTAACTGCCACCGTAGTGTAGCATAAGGCATCTCCTCCTCCCTCCTTCCACCTCCTTCTACAAATGACGAATAGAAGCTTGAGAAAGTTTCATGAGTGTGGCCATCCCCAGTGCAGCTCCTCCTCGAGGTGAATGCCATGCACCCACACAGCAGATCTGATTCCCCAGTTTCCTCCCCCTCCTTGGAAGTGGTAAGGAGGGGAGGGAGCAGTGATGACAGTGAGGAGTCCCGTGGTGCCGAGTGCTTCCCAGATGCTCTCTCTGGCTCAGCTCAGTGGGAACTGGTACCATCTGCACCCAGACTGGAGCAATGGACCAGCATTCCACTCCCAGTTGTTCCCTACCCCTGGTCACTGCCAAGTCCTTCATCCCAGATTGGACATGGACACTTCCCGGCCGGGCAGGGGTGGGGAACCTTTTTTCTGCCAACAGCCATTTGGGTATTTATAACATCATTCACGTGCCATACAAAATATCAACTTAAAAATTAGCCTGCTGTATTTGGTCAAACAGTCCATTAACTCACCCCTAATGTTTTGGCAGGGCCCATGGGCCAGACGTCCCCAACCTTGCTGTAGGGGAATGGGCCAAGGGCCCCTCCTTCAAAACAAATAGGCTTTCTAATGAAACCAGGTTAGGTCTTCAGGTAAAATAGAATTTTGCTACTTAGATTGACTGGTGAAGTCAGATCAGAAGGAGGAAACAAACAAAAGAAACAAACAAGTTCAGCTAATCCAAAAAATGTCTGACTTTACTGCTTCTCTCCCCGCCCAAACACCTATAGCATTTTTCTTCCAGGGATTTAAACTGAGAAAATCACTTGATACACCCTTTCTTTGTTTGACTCCCCGCCTAGGGTTCTGTGTTGCAGGGAAAATCCGGGGGCGGGGGGGAGGCAATGGCCTGGGGAATTGTCTGAAAGAGTCACCTCCCCTGGCATCTGTCACAGGGACCAGGCAATGAGGGAGCAGAGAGCACGGTGCAGACAGCAGTGCAGACCGAGTCCACTGTTAACTACTGTGAGCACGGCTTCCATGTGTGGTCAGCCTGCAGGGCACCAGCTCCATCACTCGTTTTGCTCTTAAACTATCTTTGAGCCACTACGTAATCTGCCCCAAGTGATTGATCACAGTCAGGGGCTGATTGGCACTTGAGTTTCTTGGGTCTCTTTGTTTTCCTGGCATTTGGAGCGCCCAAAATACCATTTTGTTCTGTTTCACAATGAATCCTTTTGAGATGCCTACAAAACGGGCATTCTGTAGAAAACGTTAGGGTCAACACTGATTTATAAATAGTTTACAAAAAGCAAGAAGATACAGAAAATGGTCACTGCCAAGTCCTTCATCCCAGATTGGACATGGACACTTCCCGGCCGGGCAGGGGTGGGGAACCTTTTTTCTGCCAACAGCCATTTGGGTATTTATAACATCATTCACGTGCCATACAAAATATCAACTTAAAAATTAGCCTGCTGTATTTGGTCAAACAGTCCATTAACTCACTCCTAATGTGTTGGCAGGGCCCATGGGCCAGACGTCCCCAACCTTGCTGTAGGGGAATGGGCCAAGGGCCCCTCCTTCAAAACAAATAGGCTTTCTAATGAAACCAGGTTAGGTCTTCAGGTAAAATAGAATTTTGCTACTTAGATTGACTGGTGAAGTCAGATCAGAAGGAGGAAACAAACAAAAGAAACAAACAAGGAGTTCAGCTAATCCAAAAAATGTCTGACTTTACTGCTTCTCTCCCCGCCCAAACACCTATAGCATTTTTCTTCCAGGGATTTAAACTGAGAAAATCACTTGATACACCCTTTCTTTGTTTGACTCCCCGCCTAGGGTTCTGTGTTGCAGGGAAAATCGGGGTGGGGGTGGGGGGGGGGGACAATGGCCTGGGGAATTGTCTGAAAGCGTCACCTCCCCTGGCATCTGTCACAGGGACCAGGCAATGAGGGAGCAGAGAGCACGGTGCAGACAGCAGTGCAGACCGAGTCCACTGTTAACTACTGTGAGCACGGCTTCCATGTGTGGTCAGCCTGCAGGGCACCAGCTCCATCACTCGTTTTGCTCTTAAACTATCTTTGAGCCACTACGTAATCTGCCCCAAGTGATTGATCACAGTCAGGGGCTGATTGGCACTTGAGTTTCTTGGGTCTCTTTGTTTTCCTGGCATTTGGAGCGCCCAAAATACCATTTTGTTCTGTTTCACAATGAATCCTTTTGAGATGCCTACAAAACGGGCATTCTGTAGAGAACGTTAGGGTCAACACTGATTTATAAATAGTTTACAAAAAGCAAGAAGATACAGAAAACCCCTTTGTTCCGTAGCTTTGCTCCTATGTTTACGAGTGAGGCTGTCCCTCAAGACACGACCTCTCACTTCACCAGAGGAGGGAACAAAAGCACCTTCTTAGCTCTAGTGCTCTCAAGATACCTGACGGCATTGTACACGTGGCCCTTTGACCCATTCCAGTGGATCTGGCTTTTGTTTTAGATCTCCACTGTGTTTAGTTCCCCGTTGCAGTAATAGCCAACATGCGAAGAGAGCTTTGCTGCTCCTACAAGGCTTGTCCCAAATTAAACCTTCACAATTTCTGCAGAGTAGATGGAGCAGAATATTATTCGGAGCCCCTGTCTGTAGCAGGTCAGATAACAGTTTCACCATCATAGCGTGTGGATCTGGGAGGTCAGGGACCAAGCTGCTTTGGGTGGTTCTGGATCATGTGCTCTTTTACTGATAAAAAAAAGTGCACAGGATGGAACAGACATGAGCAAATAAAGAAGAGGAGGAGGAATTGGGCGAGAGAAAGCACGGAGGGAAGATGGGCAGGGTATTAAAATAATGGGTAAAGCATGTAACCAACAGGGAGTTCCACTTGGCTGGACTGAGTGCTCACGGTTGACATGGTGCTTCCCTTCTCTGACCAAAAGCCCTGAAATGGCCTGGGCGCCTCGAGTGCTCCTTGCCGCCTTTGCTGCCTGCATTAACGGGGGTGGTTTGTAACTCCCCCTCCTGGATGGAGGAATTCTTGTATTTTTATGTGTATGGGTTCCACTCTCCTGTTTTTGTCATAAAATAACTGGTAATAAATAAAACATTCCAACAATCTAATTTCTTCTTGCCTAGACAATTTCCAATAACATTAAGGATGAGATTTTTCCACTAAATTGATTTTATTAGTGAGTTGCTTTAGTTACGTGCCTACCATGATTTAGTGAGCTGATTGTTTTCCCAGGTTCAGTGCAGACAAGCCCTTGCTCTGTGCACAGCGACTCTGGCAAGGATTGGCTGTCGTTTTCCTCCTCATGTGTTTCTGATCTTCTTTTATTTATTTATGTATTTTTATATTTTAAAAAATATATATTTTATTGATTTCAGAGAGGAAGGGAGACAGAGAGGGAGCTAGAAACATCAATGATGAGGCAGAATCATTGATCGGCTGCCCCACACTGGCGATCGAGCCCACAATCCCGACATGTGCCTTGACCAGGAATTGAATCGAGACCTCCTGGTTCATAGGTCAACACTCAATCACTGAGCCACACCGGCTGGGCTTCTTTTTTTAAAAATTGTGTCTGGGAGTCCTTAGAAAATCTTATCTCATTAGCTTCTATATTATCCACTTTGACATTTAATTGTCTGTTGCCTTTAACATAGTTTCTTTCCCTTTTTTTCAAGCTTATATGGCTTAGTTCACTGACTAAATCAAAAACTCTTCACGGATAGTATTGTGTCCCCCCAAATTCACATGTTGGAGCCTTCCAAATATGACTGCATTTAGAGAGGGTGCCTTTAAAAGAGGTAATAAAGTTAAAATGAGGCTGTTAGGGTATGTAATCTAATCTGACTGTGTCCTTCTAAGAAGAGGAGGCTAGGACACACAAAGAGATGCCGGGGTGAACACACGAAGAAAAGGCCATGTGAGGACAGGGCAAGAAGGTGCCATCTGCAAGCCAAAGAGAGACCGGCCTCAGCAGAAACCACACCTGCCAGCACCTTGATCTTCCAGATTCCAAAACTGTGAGAAAACACATTTCTGGTCTTTAAGCCACCCAGTCCCTGGTATTTTGTTATGGCAGCATTAAGAAACAAATACAGATATTGACAGCGAATACTTCTCTGGCATATCTCTGCCCCATTGTGCTTGACAAAATGCTTAGCACACAATTGAGACAGCACTTAATAACACCAGTGGCATTTATTTTATTTTTATCTTTTATGTATTTAAAAATATAATAATAAAATGTATTTAACATAATTCACTTCATATGCAGTTATTTTGAATTGTTGGCAAACTGCTCTCTAGCTTCATGTAAAGACGTATTGGACTAGAAGATAAACACCCATGGTAATGTTTAACATATGAAAGATTGTATGGTGAAAGGTAAACCTCACTCACACCTCAATCCTTCAGTCCTCTTCCCTAGAGGCAGCCAATGTTACCAAGTGTGTTGTCTATCTTTCCAGATACATCTTTGCTTAAAAACATGTGTGTGTATATGTGTATAACATACACATTTATATTATATATAACATATTTATGCAAATATATGCTTTATAAAAATCTCTCTATAAATGTATATAAATATGCATCCTTCTGTCTGATTTTCTTTTTCTGTTTTATTTTGTTTCTAGCAAATGGTAGCATAATGCACACGTTTCTACTTTTTAAAGAGAATTAACTTAACAATATAGCTTGGGGATTACTCCATATATGACATTCTAATCCATTTTATTCTTTGTAACTTATTTGGTTGCATTTATTTTAACTTTTTTGCTTTGTTAATCCCTACCCGAGGATATTTTTCCCATTGATTTTTAGAGAGTGGAAGGGAGAGGAAGAGACAGAGAGGGGGGAACATCAACGTGAGAGAGACACATGATTGGTTGCCTCCTGCAGGCACCCAACAGGGGATTGAGATGCAATCGAGGGGTATGTGCTCTTGACCAGAATCCAACCCCAAACCCTTCAGTCTGCAGGCCGACATTCTAACCACTGATCAAAACCAGCTAGGGTGGTTGCGTTTATTTCAAATGCATTGTCCTCCCCACTTCCGCTACCCTAATGCACACTTCACAAGACACCCACATGGAGCACTAATAGGACATAGAACTTTTAAAGAAGCTCATTCTTGCTGCCGTTTCCTGATTGGGATATTTGAGAGAAGGATTTAATTAGGCACTAAAGCCACAGGCCATTAAAGAGAAGGGCATAGTTTTCTGGCAGTCCAAAGGAGCAGGGATAGTAACAGTGAGGGTTTCTAGTACAGTAACTGCAGGTTCACACCAGCAATCATGTTTACAGCCTATATTCCCTCTGACTTTATTGTGCAATTAATATTGTACCAAGAAATAATAATACATTTTAAAAGAATCAGACATAAATCCACCACACTAGAAAACCAAGGTGTATTTTCCTGTTCCCTATTAGTGCTTGTTCATTTGTATACATACTTTGATAGTTTTAATTACAACTCGGAGCAATTATGTATTTTGCTTTTGCCTCTTCAACTGAATTATAAACATTGTTTGTTACTACATTTGCATAATAATAATTTTATATGGTTGCATAATAGTCTATCAGTTGATGTATTGTTTCCTATAATTTTAAAAGGGGACAATTATTACCCGAGCTAAAACTAAATAAAACTTACAAGAACATCACTCTGGTACATATTAATGATATACATAAATGTCATTGAGCTGCAAGGTAATTGACTATAAAATGGAGAGCAGCTCACATACATTACAATTAGTATTCTCTATATCCTATGAAATCGAAACTTCCTAGGGGAGAGGCTGTAGATAAGGAAACTGCTCGGACACCCTCCTGGAAAAGAACTAGTCCTTTCTATTCCTTTAAGGGTTGGCTTCAGGAAATGAGGCTGCGAATTCCTTTTTCTGCAGCTGGACCTCTACTTGCACAGAGGTGGACTTCCGCTACCTAATGCACACTTCACAAGACACCCACATGGAGCACTAATAGGACATAGAACTTTTAAAGAAGCTCATTCTTGCTGCCGTTTCCTGATTGGGATATTTGAGTGAAGGATTTAATTAGGCACTAAAGCTGCAGGCCATTAAAGAGAAGGGCACAGTTTTCTGGCAGTCCAAAGGAGCAGGATAGTAATAGTGAGGGTTTCTCCGACTAACCCATGTGTTTCTAGTATAGCAACTGCAGGTTCACACCAGCAATCATGTTTACAGCCTATATTCCCTCTGACTTTATTGTGCAATTAATATTGTACCAAGAAATAATAATACATTTTAAAAGAATCAGACATAAATCCACCACACTAGAAAACCAAGGTGTATTTTCCTGTTCCCTATTAGTGCTTGTTCATTTGTATACATACTTTGATAGTTTTAATTACAACTCGGAGCAATTATGTATTTTGCTTTTGCCTCTTCAACTGAATTATAAACATTGTTTGTTACTACATTTGCATAATAATAATTTTATATGGTTGCATAATAGTCTATCAGTTGATGTATTGTTTCCTATAATTTTAAAAGGGGACAATTATTACCCGAGCTAAAACTAAATAAAACTTACAAGAACATCACTCTGGTACATATTAATGATATACATAAATGTCATTGAGCTGCAAGGTAATTGACTATAAAATGGAGAGCAGCTCACATACATTACAATTAGTATTCTCTATATCCTATGAAATCGAAACTTCCTAGGGGAGAGGCTGTAGATAAGGAAACTGCTCGGACACCCTCCTGGAAAAGAACTAGTCCTTTCTATTCCTTTAAGGGTTGGCTTCAGGAAATGAGGCTGCGAATTCCTTTTTCTGCAGCTGGACCTCTACTTGCACAGAGGTGGAGGGAGCAAAATATTATGTCTCACCCAGATTAGATTAATCAGATTGATTTCCCTGACTACCCTATATAATAAAAGCCTAATATGCTAAGTGTCCGACTGTTCCACTGTTCGACCAGTTGCTATGATGTGCACTGACCACTAGGGGGCAGACGCTCTGACCAGTAGGTTAGCTTGCTGCTAGGGTCCGGCTGATCAGGACTAGGTGAGATGGGCTGGACACACCCTGGAGCCCATCTGCAGTCCCTCCCCGGCCCCTATTGTGCACTGGTGGGGTCCCTCAGCCTGGCCTGTGCCTTCTTGCAATCCGGGAACCCCAGGGGATGTAGGGAAAGAGGGACCAGTGGGGGCAAAGGCTCAAAGGCACGATCAAACATGGCATGTTGACGATGGGCAGTGGGACTGCAGGACACTGGGCTAAAGGATCTATGGCCCTCGGTGAGGTGAAAGGAGGGCAGGGGCCCATCATGCATGGCCCAGGACTCCGTAGTGGGAGCAAAGGGTTCATCCTAAGTACAATAGGAAGCCAGATAAAAGTTTTAAGCAGGTAAATGATGTCATTCAAATCATGTTTAAATAAAAATTTGGCTGCTGTGTGTAAAATAGATTGGATGGGGGCAAGAGTGGAAGTGAAGAGGGTAACTAGGTTGTTTTTAGTCTCTCCCCAATGAGTGGTGACAATGGCTGAACCTCACTGGTGGCAGTGGAGATGAAAACGAATGGACAAGATGGATCGCAATCAGAGAGAGCCGACGGCTAAGATGGCTACGAAGAATGAGGGAAAAGAAAGGTGTCAATAATGACTCTGGGATTTGTGGGGACACCAAATTTACAAGTGGAAGCCAGGACATCAGGTGTTCCCTTTGGTATTTAAGTTGCAGAGGCCTTATGAGGCATCCAGGTGGTGATGTCTGCTAGGCAGTTAGGTTCATGAGTCTGAGATCCATCTGGGAGTTGTCAGCAGCCCGATGGTATTTGAAGCTCAAAGACTGGAAGAGACTCTGAAGGAGAGTGTGTAATTGGGGAAGAAAAGGGGTCCTGGTCTGAACCTGTAACCTTCCTACGGGTGCCCAGTCATGGCCAGAAGTAAATCCCCACTTGGTGGAACCTCAAGATCTCTAAGGATTCATCATCTATTCATCATTAATGGATCCATCGAGAGTCAAGGAAATTTCCAGGGACATTTTTTCTTTAGATCTTTCATTTTCTTTTTTGCCTGACTCTCTTAACTCTGGTCTCCCCTGAACTCCAGGAACCCTCCTAGAAGGAGAAGAGAAGGCAGGTGTGGGGGAGGATTTTCATGCTCAGTGGCGCTGTGGGCTGTCACCTTAAGCAGTTATATGTTGGAAGCTCTGTACAGTTGCCAAAGAGTTTTACCATTTGTCTCTCTGTTTGAATGGGTGTAAGTAATTATTGTGGGCCTTCCATGGGAGCCAGAATCCCACAAGCTCTCACCCCTGCATCTTCCAGGACCTCGAGAGTCAGTACTTAACAGCTATAGATAATGCTCTATAGCAAGACCATAAAGTGAGGAACCAGAAGGGACCTTGGAAAGTATAAAGTCCAGGCCTTTTATTTTACAAATGAGGAAATTGACTTCCCCACAGCCACCAATGAAATGAAACGTGTGTCAAGTTTTATTTCACCAATCACTGATCAACTTCTTGGGTCGAGGGAAGCCCATCAGTCTTCACTCAATCCGAGAGGAGGCTTATTCACTGTGGCCCCTAAGAGAAGACCAATGTATTGTTTCAAAGCTCTCTAATTAAGAAAAGAAATTGATAGTATTTCCAGGCCCGAATCAAGGATATACTAAGAAATACCCTCCTAATGCTGCACTTGCCCCCCCTGGAGAAATGAGGGAGATTCTGTTACCCAGCATCACCGCAGACTGAGACTCGGAGTCTGTGGAGTCTCTGAGCATGCTATATTATGCCTGACTATACAAAAGGGGCAGGAGGACCTATAACTAGAGAGATGGGTTTTGTGCTGGCTTAAGGAAACCCAATTCCTCATAAAAGGCATCCTCCCCACGTGGCCGAGTAACAATAGACTGATGTGTTAAATAAACTATGAAGCTTGCTCTTCCACAAAGACTGGTTTTAAAAACACGAATGAAAGGATGCAATGAATTCAGTGGGAAAAGACACTGTTTAATCTTCTCTGAGAAATGTCTGATGAGACGAACACACGTTATTTTCTGATTCTGTGCCTGACATTCTGCACGTGATTTATTCGAGGAAGTAAGTGTCAATGCCTGCCTGTGATTTCAGCGAATTGAGGCATATACTCTTCCTTCGGAAATGTCAAGATTCATGGATTTTTTTGGGGGGGTGGGAGGTGGGGTGGGGGGAGGGGACCGGCAAGAGCGTTAGAGATAAATTCAGTGCATCTCTCCTACTTTCTGGAAAGGAAACTAGAGAAGTAAGGGGCTTTCCCAAAATCACACAGTGATCAGAGATGCTTACCGTCCAGGCCTTAGGACAGACAACACTGCTTTTCCTGCTGTTGGAACTAGAGCTAGTGGAGAACTGCTTGACATGGGTAAGATTTTGTTTTCTTTGTTAACTATTCACCTTATATAAATTTGGCTTTTTATTCTATTTAAATTGTTTGGGAAGAAAAATTTAAAATACCATGCATGAGATCACTGTTAGCACTTTAACAAATTGCTTCCCAGAGGTTTTCTTCTGTGCATGGATCAAAATAATTGTTATTTAGTACATACATAATTTTTAGCTTTTTCAGTTAATATATTATAAGAATTACCAATTGATGCAGAATATTCAGGCGAATTGATATACTACAATTCCCTGAAGGTTTCTGTGGTTGTTGGGCATTTAGGATAATTCCATTTTTTGCTACTATACATAACAATATTATATGATGTTTAAACATCTTATGGTGTATGGCTTTTCTGTTAGATTATCCCTTTAATGTGGAAATCCAGAAATAGAATAAATAGATAGCCATGGTTTTTGACTATTTGCATCTATTTGCATAGTCCCAGGGTCAGTCCAATTCACCATTGCTTTACAGCATTAAGTGTTGTCATTTAAATATTTGCTAATTTCCTCATTGAAAATGGCACTTGTTTTTCTCTTTTACTTTATGGCTGCTGAGTCTTTCCCCGGACATCTTCACTCTTCCTATCCTCAGTATGTTAGAATTCTTAATTGCTTATAGTTCCCTGAGCACAGCAGCCTGTCCCATGGATCTTGTTTGTAGGAATCTCTTGACAAAAAGGAACCCCTTGAGGATGAGATCTGTATTTTATTCATCTATAGGTTCCTACGATCTTGTGTAATACTTGGCACACAGTGGGTGCTCAATAAATATTTATTTAACAAATGAATGGATGAAGCGTAAATGAGGTTGAATATTTCCCTCACATTTGTTCTGAATTCATTGTCCTTTGTTCACTTACTTACCAGTGTCATATTTTTATTGATTTTTACTGGTGTTTGAATATGAGTTATAAACTCTTTTCCTGTCACATTTGGGCTAATAATTCCTTCCAGTCTGTGGCTCACTCCATATTTTACAGAGAGAGTAGAAGCTGGGCTAATAAATGTGTCATCTTCTGCTGTGTGTGTGTGTGTGTGTGTGAGAGAGAGAGAGAGAGAGAGAGAGAGAGAGAGAGAGAAGAGAGAAGCCCATTCTGAGGCAATGAGTTCTGAATTCTGAGAAAAGTCAGACAATTTGGTTACTCTATTTAAACAGATTAAATGGGTTGGTCATGTGAAAAGAGGAAAAATGTCGATCACATTTCAGGTCTTGTGAAGCTGAAAGGGTCAACCAGCCCCTGAATGTGGTGAAAATAAATTCTCATCTGTACAGAGAGGTTGGTTTCAATTAAAAGACACACAGAGAGGCTGAGTAATTTCTTAATATATTCCATTTGTAAATGTGAAGTGAAAACACTCATTAGTAATCCTTAAACTGTTGGTGAATCAGTGCTGTCCATAGAAAACAAACATACACCACCCTGCCTGCATCGAAAGGAAAAAAAAAATACTCACCTCGATTTTTCTCCCCTTTATTTCTCAGATATGCTTTTCACGTTTTAAAAAAACATTAAAGAAGTGTATCAGCCCATTGTCCCTCTAGGCCTGTTGCTGCATTTGCAAACTGTAATATTTTTCTGGTTAATATTTTATAAAGCAGACAAACTCATAAAACACAAGCTGTCAGAAGCCTTCCAGATAACAGCAGCCTCCTCTAGTCAAAGTGGAACCTTAAGCCACGTGGCTGGAGATCAAGAGAAAAGAATTCCCACTTCCCAAGGACGTTCGATCTATTCTTTGGAAGAGAAGATTTTGGATTCATAAGCAAGCCAACCAAACAACAACACCCGTCTCCCGACTGAAAGGAAGCTTCCTGATGTTAGGGATCCATTCCAGACCCGTCAGTGTGTCCCTAGAATCTAAGGCAGCCCCTAGAAGATGGCTCCAAATACTCGTTTGAAAGATTTAGAAAAATGACTGGGGCAGCCCTGCTTTGGAGGGGGGGCACCTCCTGTGTGTACCCCAGAACCACTCTCCACCCTCTACCTGCTTCTCTGCTCGGGACGCTGCCCCACTGAGGCCACATCAGCGGGCATCTCGGGCTTTTCAGGGGAGTTCAGCCAAAGAGGAGTCTCAGAAGGGGTTTGGAGGATGGAGGAGAGTGAGGTTGGAGTATCTATTCCCTTGTCTTCCTCCCTGTGAGGTTGCCTGCAGTTGGCTGCTTTCCAGAGGTCATAGCACCTGTCAGGTGAACCTCTCTACCCCATCCTTCCTTTCTAGGTTCCAAGGGCACCTTGACCTTCATTCCTTCATTCATTCCTAGGACCATGGTCAGAAAACCGCAGCTCGTGAGCCACATGCGGCTCTTTGGCCCCTTCAGTGTGGCTCTTCCACAAAATACCACGTGCAGGCTCGCATGTACAGTGCGATTGAAACTTCATGGACCATGCGCAGAAGTCAGTATTTTGTGAAAGAGCCACACTGAAGGGGCCAAAGAGCCGCATGTGGCTCGAGAGCCGCGGTTTGCCGAGCCGCAGTTTGCCGACCACTGGCCTAAAAGTTGGGTGCTATCCCTGTGGTCCCTCCCCTTCACCCTGGCCACACCTTAGTAAATGTCCCTTTACTAAGCTCCCCTGCAAGCATCCTAATTTGAATGTGCCTTCGATTTCCTGCTGGAACACTACTGATATTGATGGTCATGAGGTGTGTGCATGTTGGTTCAGTGGCTGCGCCCTAAACTTCAGCCCGCAATCTGCTCGCCATGCTGTGTGCCCCAGAGGAAGGGGTGGCTTTCCCCAATGTGCGTACTGTGTGGGCCGGTGGGGTGCCACCTTGGGCTGAATGTCTTTATATGTGCTTCAGCTCATTATAAAAAGGCAATCTGCTGATTGATCCATTTTCTCTGTTGTCCCTCCCTCCCCCCTTATCCTCTGAGTTGTAGTTTTGCCTGCAGCCCGAGGGAGTCACCTCCAGCCACAGCTGCAGCCGAGAAAGCAGTAACAAGGCTCTCCAAGTGTTGACTACTTTGGCTATTCACACAGAAGCAGGAAGACCACCTGTTCCTTCAGTGGTGTTTTTTGTTTTTAATATATTTTTATTGATTTCAGAGAGGAAGGGAGAGGGAGGGAGAGATAGAAACATCAATGATGAGAGAGAATCATTGATTGGCTGCCTTCTGCATGCCCCCCACTGGGGATTGAGCCCATAACCTGGGCATGTGCCCTTGACTGGAATCAAACCTGGGACCTTTCAGTTTGCAGGCCCACGCTCCATCCACTGAGCCAGACCAGCTAGGGCTTCAGCGATGTTTTCATACAGACTCACCCTCCCCCAACTCAGGGGAGGCTGTGTGAGTCAGGGCTGACAGCACAGTTGGCAGAACCTGTTCTTATCACTCCCATCTTTAGTGCGAATGGTGGAAACAGCTCTAAAGGACAATGGCTACAAATGATCTGCCTGATCTCCCGCCCGCCCCTGTGGGATGTGAGGCCCAGTCCTGTGGGCTGGGTTAGCCGTCCAGCTCCTTTGTTGCTCAAGTCTCCTTGCCAATCTTTGCTGATGATTTTAATTGACTTCACAACTTCAGCCTCGGCGCCTGGGGTGCTCCCAAGTAAGGGAGCCGTGCATTGCACGTTAGAAATGGGATGTGTCCACCCTCCCACTGATTTTTATTCTTTATCGACCTAGGGTGCGCTGGGAATAGTGAGGGCAGGAGACATTCATCTCCCCTCAACCACACAAAGGAATGACAGTTACCTGGGCTACTAGACCAGGCTAAGGGCCTCTAAACCCGACTTGATCATTCAGTTCAGATACCGCTTTCTATTTTTCTCTTCCCTGTGTGTTTTGAAGCTTATCTGATCCTCTGACTATTCAGCTCCTTGCACAGGCCGGGCTTTCCCTGGTAATGCTAGCCTCAAGCCGACTTGAGATGAGAAGCCAGCAGATCCTTTCGGCAGCACTCAAGGAGATGAAATCTCCAGCTGCAGACTGTCCTCGCTGCTGAAAGAGGCTGGCTCAATTCGAGCAGCAATAATTAATTTTAAAGAAAATTTTCCAACTCCAGGCCTTTGCATCTCACTAATTATTTTCAAGGTAAATTGAATTTGCTTTGCAGTATCTTCCCGCCTCACCCTGCAATGAGCAATTTTAACGTGAAATTGCTGAGCTGTATTTGCTCAATCCAGCCACGGATCCCTGATTCTCTTCTGCATCGGCTTTGAGCTGCAACTGAGTGTTCCACCAGCGTAATTATCGCTTTCTATATTCCCACCTGTAACGAGCAGCAGTATTACTTCATGAAGAGCACAAAAAAGCTCCAGCTAGTTGCTGAAAATTATAGAATACTAATCACCGACTTCGATGCTGTGGGTGGGTGGCAGCATTTTAGAAAATGAAACTGTAGGTCATTAGGAGGAAATATTTGAGTGAAATCCACCAACCTTGGTGATGTGCTGAATTTTAAACCAGAAAAGAAAGAAAGAAAGAAAGAAAACCAAAGCAAACAAACAGGTTGTTTTTCCCTTTGAATGAACATACAGCTACCGCTTTCAATGCTAAATCATGCAGCCCTGAGCCCTCTCGGGTGCCCCTCGGGGACTGTTGTCTGAACTGCCAATCAAGTCACTTGGTTTTCTGCCCTCCAGGCTCCTTTCCTTTCTCAGCTTCAAATGTTCTGGGGTGATTAATAGAGGGTTAACCTTTATTTCCAAAACCTCCCCTATAATATCAGGGCTATGTTAGTGATTTACCAATCAGCCTAGCGTAACGATTTCATGTTGTTACACCTCTCTCGCAGCCAGTGGTGTCAGGACTCCCTGGACTTAGACTTATTTCTGTTTGGCCCTAATTTGGGTTATTTGTTCTTTAGGGGTTGCTGCATACTTTAGGAAGGGATTCTCTGGGCCCGCCCCTTGCCCCTGAGTGTGAAGAAAGGGGGGTGGGGTAGAGGAAGAGGTGTGCACGGGGGAGTCAGGAAGGTGGTGAGTGAAGCGCCTATGTCCAGCAGGAGAGAACATCCACAGTGAAAGACGTGCTCTTGACCCTGAGATGGAACCTTTAAAAAGGGCTCTTGCCAAGCGGGGCTGAAGTTCTGAGGAGACAGAGGGTTGGCTCTCAGTGGTTCTCAACCAGGGAAATGTCTGGAGTTTTTGGTCAATACAACTGGTTGGGGGTGGAGTGGAGTGGGGGCGGGGGTGAGGTGGGGTAGGGAGAGCTAGGCTCAAAATGAGCATGTGACTTACAGAGTTCACACACTCAGAAGTGACGGAACCAGGCATTTAATGCCACCCCCGCCCCCCAGCTCCTGCCTATCTCCCTATGTGCAAATGGTGCCATCATTCTAGGTTCAGCATTAATTCCCCCTCTTCACTTTAACCTCCCCACCCGATCTCAGGCCAGGGCTTCTCCATTCAGCGCCGGCGACATGCTGGCTTTGCCGTGGAGGGCCAGCCCGTGTGTTGCAGGCTGTTTAGCAGCTTCTCCCACTTCTGTTGGTCACTCCTTCCTTTTGAGACTCAGTTTCCTCAACTGTTAAATCAGTTCATCATTCACTCAACATACATCTAGTGAAACTCGACTTTGTTCCAGAAGCTGTTGCAGGCTTTTGGGATACATCAGTGAACAAACTATCCTTGTCCATATTTAGCTTATAAGCTGCCAAAGGATAAACAATGAAAACATAATTAAATAGAAATGTAATGTATTATCAGGCAGAGAGAAGTGCTATGAATAACAATAAGCAAGGTAAGGGACAGAGAGTCATAAGAGCTTGGATTTTTAGCCAAGAGCATCAGGACGGGCTGCTCTGAGCAGATGACATCTCAGCAATCCTGAATGAAGTGAGGGAATAAGGCATGGAATTGTGGTGGAAGGGCATTCCAGGCAGAGGGAACAGCGAAGGCAAAAGCCCTAAGGCAGGGGGGAGTTTGATGTCCCTAGAACAGCTGGGAGAGGGGGTGGCAAGGACTTTGTATTTTGTTCTAAGTGTGAGAGGGGAACCTTTGGGACGTTTTTAGTAAAAGGCATGGGTTAGGGGAGTGTCTCCTATGGCTGCGATCCTGCTGGCTGAGGAGCAGTTGGTTAGCCATTCTCAGTCTTCCTGGCTTCACATCGAAGTGAATGGGGCCACTTCTGCAAAGCAGGTTCCACCCAGAACCAATGAAAATCAGGATCTTTGTGGGTGAAGTCATCACTATTCTATAAAAGCTCACCAGGTACACTGATGTGTTGCCAGAGTTGAGAGCCTCTGGCTTAGGTGAACTCAGCGGCGAAGATTAAAAGCCTTGTGGAAATGAGGACAGGAGGAATATAGCAGCTTCTTCCGCAGGGAGAAAGCAGAGGCATCTGAGCTGGATGGGAAGGATTGGACCAGAGAACTGGGCATGGTGGAGGGAGGCAGGTTCCTGTTGCTAGGGGAACAGGCTGGCTGACCTTGCGGGCCAGGTGTGGAGGCCACGGATGGCACAGCAGCACTGCAGAGCCTGGGGCAGGGCTCACCCTGAGAAGCTGAGCCTCCTAGCAGGAGGCCGGGAGAGGTTTATGTCTGGGCTTTCTTCAATTTCAAAGGCCCATCTGTCTGCCTCGTTCCCTTCATGGCTCAGCTTGCACTTACCTCCTCACTGGTTGCTGGCTTTTCCTGTCTTCACCCTCTGACAAGGGGCTGGCTTTGATTCGCTGCTCCTGCTTGAGCTCTGGTCCTTTGAACTGTGGGGCCTGGATTCCCAGCAGGTATTCCCCACGTGCACTGATATCTTCTGGTTCCAGCTTCTAGCCCTGAGTCCAGAGGCCCTGTTTGCAATTAGGGGGCAACTAATATCTACTTTGGGGCCTAGTGGCTAGTCAACTTTAGTGATGAAGAGGGCTCTGTTCAGATTGTGGTAATGTGCGCGCGTGCGCGCACACACACACACACTCGGTTTTGTGGTCTTTATAAGTATGAATGGAAAATACTAGGAACGGGTGCCATCAATCAATTCCCTTTCTCATACCCACATCAGATCAGATGTTCCTAATGGATGATAATGCCTGTCCCAGCGGCCAATGGCAGTTGCCAGACAAGATGAAGCCCTGGCTTACAGGTGTCAGGCCTCGCCTTAAAGAGCAGCTGGTAGTGACACATGCTGGAACGGTGGTCCACCGGGAATGGAGAAACCTCCCAGCCACAGTCCCAGGGCAGACCACAGCTTCACAGGCATAAGAAAATGGGAAATGGCTCTCACCACGTACATTTTCAAGTAAATCCATCACTAAACGTTTAGTCGTCATTCTATAGTCCAAACAGGAAGCCATCGCAGGTTTTGGTAGGTAAGTGACATGATGAGAGCTGTTCTTTAGGATGACTTCTCTATATGTAGGATGTGTGGGGGTGGGTGGGGAAGGAACACATAAAATAAGGTAGGATGTGCACGAACATTTTTTTAAGAGATGGGAACACTTCCCAACTCATTTTTTAAAAATTGATTTTAGAATGAGGAAGGGAGAGAGAGAAAGAGAGAAGGGGCCCTGACCCCAAAGGGTGTGGGGCAGAGGAAAGGCATTGGGGCCTGCACTTAAGCTTTTAGGGAACCATAGCTTCATTCTGCATCACGAGAGAGCGAGGATGGGGCACAGGGCTGGACCCCCACACCTTTTCTCTTCCGCTCTGAGGAGGCCAAAGCTGAGGAGGGAGAGCTCTTAAAATAGCCTTCTGACAGATATTCTCTCACCCGGAGGGGCGCATTTAGAAAATGGAGAAGAGAGCATGGCCGACTCAGCAGTAACCCCTGCCCCGGTCAGTGCCTTCACAAGGTTGTCATACTTCTGAGGGAGAGACAAGTGCCACCTGGAGGGCGTCACTCTCAGGAGGCTCCAAGGTTAATGCCCAGCCATCTGGGGTGAGGCTGGGGTGTGGATGGAATGCGCACAACATGGTGGGGTGCAGTGACCCTGAGGGGGTTTGTGCTGGGGGGTTTGAGTTGAGGCCCAGCCACACCTGAGGAATAGGGGGGAGTAGGTGGCAATGGATTCTTGGCCTGGGTGTGGTCTGGTGGGTTTGACGACACTTCCATGGAAGGGCAGAGCCCTAGCAACCTCTTGCCCTTTCCTGACACACTCACTGTTGCCACTTAGTAAAGAACAGGGACAGCTGAACTCCAGCCCCCTCCAGTCCATGAGGGCCCAGGCTCCAAGTCTGCCCCTAACTCTGGGGGACTCCTGCTCACCCACCCTCCATCCCCGCCGGCCTCCCTCTCCCTCTCCTCTTGTCTTCTCCCTTCACTTAGTCCCGTTATACCCTTTCCCTCCAGTTTCCAAGCTTTCCCTTTTTCTGATTTGACCACTTTTCTCTTTCCAGACGTTCAGAAGTGTTTTGGAAAACGTTTTGGTCTAGTCCCGTTTTACCCTTTCCCTCCAGTTTCAAATCTTTCCCCTCTTTTACTAGTTTGACCACTTTTCTCATTCCAGACGTTCAGAAGTGTTTTGGAAAACGTTTTGGTGTGTGTGGGTCAAGAGGAAAGAGGCCTGCGTCTCAGGAGCAGCTCTGGCATTTCGCCAGCTGTATGGGGTTGGACAAGTTAACTGCCCTCCAGTCTGCCATGTGGCCTCTGTGTTTATTTCAAGTTTTGATTACATAATAATATAATTCTAAACCTTTAAACTGCCTACATTGAAAATGTCTGTCTCTCGTCTCCAGCAAGGTCAAAGTATTACCTCCCAGGAGGATACACACACACACACCCACACACACACACACACACACACACAGATTTAGGCTCTTTCCCTCCAATTCCATACAAATAATGACACACCACACACACAGCTCAGCACCTTGCATTCTTCCTTTAATGCATTTCAGGACCTTCCCACATTGGCGCGTAGACCTGCCTCCTCTTCCCTAGAGGTGCTTAGTGTTCTGCTGAGCAGTCAGGCCGGTACCGGTGGACACCGAGGCTGTTTCCCGGCTTCCTGGGCCTCAGCTGCGATGGATAACCTGGCTTACACACCACTGTGTCTGCGTGGGAGCAGGTCTGGGCTCTCAGGTCCAGGAAGTGGGATTTCTGGGTCAGACAGAAAGACAGAGGCAGCACAGACAAGCACATCCTAATTGGATGGACGACCTTGGAGAAGGCACTTGGTATTTCTGGCCCTTGTTTTCTTATTTATAAAGAGGGGGGTTGATGTAGGTGGCCTGCGCGTCCTTTTCACCTTGGGGGTTCCTGGGATTCAGAACCTCCCCCCTGGGAGGAGTTTGGCAACAGAGATGCCTCTGGCCCTTGTGATCTGCCCACAAACACAGTGTCCCTGGGTCCGGGCCACCACAGCCAGATGGCAGCCAAATTTCATTCTGGGCACAGCCAACAGGGCAGAGCTTGAAAACATAAGTCCAAGGGTCAGGCCTGACTTCGTTTGTCCTCAAATGATGTCTCTCTTCTGTCCTGACCTTTTTACAGGTAGCTGCTGTGGTAGGCACTCTGCTTCAATTTACAAAATTGAGGGAAATAAAAAGAGCTAAACATACTTAAGATGAATGGAGGGAAGCATTAGCCAGGATACTAGGCATATGAGGATAGCAATGAGATATTTAGCATATTATTCAACAATATAATCAACTGAACAATGCATGTTTGTTGGTACAGTGACTAAAAACAAGCCTGTCTGGTGGTTTTGCTTTTACTGAATATTGAATTTTGTGGCCGAGAGGCTAAATCTTAGGATAGCCACAGCCCAGGGATGAGCGTCCTGCGTGTGCTCTGACACTCACGGCTCTCCTTGATCAGAGCTGAGCATGAGACAATGTGTGACTTGCAAGACACCTTGGCATCACTCGAGCAAGCCTCCAGCTGGTGTGAAAATGAGGACATGGAAACCAGAAATGGGGAAGTTCACCACGGCCATGGTAACCGAGAGGGAAAGGGCTGGTGGTGGGTGGGTGGGGCAGTGAGTGGGACGTCCATTATGGCAGGTAGAGAAAGGCATCCCGAAGGCTCTACCACAGGCCTTCACTTCCCAGCAGCATAGCTGGCATCCATGAGGGGCCCAGCAGTACATAGAAAACAGGGTTGTTAGGTTTTTTTGTGTTTTTTTGGGGGGGGGAGAGGGGGGGCAGGTGGGACTCAGAGACCCAGGCGAAAGGCTCAGGGACCTCTGACAGAGGGAGAAGGATGCAGGCACAAGGGCAGGAACAAGGCAAGGACAAGATTCCAGGACGAGGCACCCCATGGACAGGGCAGAAGTGCAGCTCTCAGAACTGGGTCCCCAGCAAGAGTGATTTGATTTGGGGCAGCAGTGCCTTGCATCACCCTGTCTTGGAGAAGTAAGTTTGCAGATGGGAACACTCCAGCCCAGAGTGGGGGAAAGTGAACCAGAAGCCAGGGGGTTCTGATGATCTCTTAGTCAAATTCCCCTCCAATCCTCCCCTCTTCTCTCTGAAGACCCACCACTGCCCTGGTTCAGACTCCCATGGCCCTCCCTGGGACTAATGCAATAGTTTAGCTGGTGTTCCCTTCTCCATCATTTCTCCCTCACCCTGTTCTCCAGCTGGCAGCCAGACTGACATGTCCTCCTTGGCCTGAAATATTCAGTGGCTCCCCATGACTCCCCCAACTGCCATTTCAGGCTCCCATGACTCTCTCCTCTTTCCAGCTTCACCTCCTGCACTTTTGTGCTCCGAGAGTTCTAAACTGCATGGCATTTCTAGCCTCTGAATCTGTTATTACCTTTGCTTAGAACTTCCCTCTCTATTATTTACCTGCGGATATTTATTTTTAAAATGCAACTTTGGCTTTGTCGCCTCCAAAAAGCTTCTCGCTTTCTCAAGAGGGGCCTGATCCCCATAATCCCTTGACTTTGGCTGTGTGTCCAAATGGAGAATTTTTAAAACTCCTGATGTCAGGGCCCTGCTGCAGACCTATTAAATCAGTAGGTCTGTGCTGTGAATTCTGATGCTTTTAGCTGAGGTCATACTGTCTCAATATTATTTCCCAATCATTCAGGAAAAAGAGTGTGTGCATATTTATATCTATTATCTATCTATCTATCTATCTATCTATCTATAACTATCAATCTATCTATCATCTCTCATCTATCTATCATCTATCTATCTTAATATGTGTATAAATAAGTGTTTATTGCACTGTTATTCTACCTTTTCTGTTTGAAATTTTTAATTTTTTAAAATAAAAATTGTGAGAAAATGATTAGTCTGTCTGGTCTGGCCTGACCATCTATCTTTTTACAAAGTGGAACTTCTGCACAGAACAGGTGAGCACCACAGCATTCATCATTCGCCGTGCTATTTGATGGCCTCTTTGTTGTGACTCTGGCTTCACTAGGAGACAGCCAGATCCTTGAGTGCTGGAGCCTCTGTCTTTCAGACCTTTGCATCCCCCTGTCTCCCAGGCCTAACATGTGCCTGGCATGCAGTGGATGTTTAAATCCAGGGTACATACCTACAGCACATCTAACCTGGATGAGCCATATTTCAAGTGCTCCATAGCCACACGTGGCTTGTGGCTTGTGGCTACCATAGTGGACAGTACAGATATACAACAAAGGGCGTTTTTGTTTTTCTTAATGGCTGGACACTCACGTTCTGTTAGACTGCATCCTGGACATAGCAAATCAGATAAACAGTGAAAGTCTTTCTGAGTTGTATTTGCAAAACACTGAAGCCTCTCCTTCCTTGTTCTTATTCCAACTTCATCAAAATGAGGCATTATGTATTTAAAACTACTATGAGAGTCCAGTAATTAACTTTTTCACTCTCAATTTAACTTGAGCACAGCTTTCAATAAATCATGGCCTGACAGCTCCAGACGCTACCCTTCCAGCAGCTCACGAGAGCACACGCTCCTGAAGCCCTGAGCTCCCACCCAGAGGAACACTTGGGCACTCTCCCTGCAAGAAGGCTGCCTTGCCACCTCTTTCCATGGCAAACACGGAGCTGCTCACCCTGTCTCTGCTGGAGGTGACCTCATATTGCCTCCCGGTGCCTCTTGAGCAAGCCTGCATCATCCCTCCTCTTGAGCGAGCTGGCTTTACCCCTCCTCTGCCATTGCAAGGCAGGGGAATGGAATGGAAGCTGAGAACAATTAGTGACCTGTCTGAGGCCAGGCAGCAATTTGTCAACACTGATGAAACACAAGCTGTTCAGCCCCAGGTGGCCTTTTTAAAATGCTCTGCAGGGCAAGCAGTGCGCATCCCAGCATTATAAGAATGGTGTCCAGGATGGTAATCACTAAATTCTCACCATGTTTAGTGCTTTGCTTAACCAATATAATCTTCACAGCAGCTCTTTGAGGCTGCTACTCTTATTATCCCCACTTTATGGATGAGGCATGAGGCACGGAGTGTTTGCCTAAGGTCACGCAGATAAGAGATAAAGAGGAGTCAAATTCCAACAGAGCCCGAGCCCCTCACTGCACCACAATGCACCTTTCGGACTTGGGTTGGCCTTCCAGCCATTCTTTCTCAGTAAGGAATGTAGAGTCCTGCTCTGTCCTCAGCACTTACAAGGGTGCCTGACACTTACTAGATGCTCAATAACCTTCTGTTGACCTGTTTGCTCTGATGATGTCCAACCTTAGCTCTAGACCACAACTCAGGATGAGGGTTGCTCCACTGCCTTTAGTACTGCACTTGCCTTGACTTTGACTCATGCCTTGCCTCCTGGGTTGCACTTGACTTTGGCTTGTGGCCTCTCTGTAAACCATCTGAGCCATGCTCCAAAGTCAGAGATGCATTCACTTGCAACTCAAGCTTGAAACAGGTCTGATCTTGCTATGAGCACCACTGAGTTCCATTTCCCCACCTGCTGGATGAGGAAACTAGACCAGTGATCTCGAAGGAGGACCAGCCTTCCCATCCCTTTGCTCCTGGCAGTCTGGGTTGCATGGTGGAGCAGTTGGGAGGCGGGGGTGGGTAGAGAATGATGTAGCAGGATTTCTGTGTGCCAGACAGTGTGTGCTGTGACAGCCTTCATGGGTGGGTGCAGAAAGGAGGGCCTGGTGCTGGCGACCCATCCACTGGCCTTTCAATCTAACCTGGATGCAGCAGGTTCCCATGTCCCTCTTCCTCACACACTGGGCTCTAATCCAGGTCTGCCTGACTCCAGGCTCATTTGTTTCCACCCTGGCTGATGGCAGCAGGCTGCCCTGAGAAGTCCCTGTGCTTCCTTCCCACTTCCCACCAACACCGCCTCTTCTTGCTGGAATAACTCCTCACTTTGCTGCATCTGCATACCAGGCACAGAGACCCCCAAGGGCTTCCTGAGTGGTGGAGAGTGTCAAAGGTGCAGCCCTGGGAGGTCCCTGGGGAAGTAAGGGGTCCCTTGTCAGGGAACCTGCAGCCTGGTTGCTCTCCCCTCTCCCCCAACCCGGCACACACACACACATCTGTGGACTCAGACCCCAGTCCCAGAAGGTGAGCAGGGCCTCACACACCAGGTCTGCGGCCTTCACACTCATGTTTCCTGCTCTTGGTAGAAATAAGGGGTCTCAGTAGAAATGTGGGGAGACCCTGAAGAGCCAGGCTATGGGTGGGGGTGGGACCCAAAGCCAGCTAAACCCAGGTCCATATGCAGGTCTTTTCCTTGAGTTTGATATTCTTTGGTTCTCAGATGAGAACCACAGGGCAATGCCTGACCAATTCTTCCTCTCTGTTTTTCTGTCCCTGTTTCTCTCTCTCTCTCTCTCTCTCTCTCTCTCTCTCTCTCCCTAAATCTGCAGTCCTCAATAAGAACATGAGGAATATCATTCAGCTATGAGAAAGAAGGAAATCCTGCCATTTGCAATAACATGGGTGAACATGGAGGGCATTATGTTAAGTGAAATAAGCCAGACAGAGAAAGACAAATACTGCATGGCATCATTGATATGTGGAGTCTAAAAAAAAAGTCAGACTCCTAGAAACAGAGTAGAAAAGTGGTTGGTAAAAGGGTACAATCTTTCAGCTATAAGACAAATAGGGTCTGAGTATATAAGGTATAATGGTGACAATAGTTGATAACACTATTATATAATCCAAATTTATTCAGAGAGTAGAATTTAAATATTCTCACAAAAGAAGATCAATTATGAGGTGATGGATGTGTTAGTTAGCTAGATGTGGGAGTCCTTTCACAATACATATGTATAGCAAATCACCACAATGTATATTTTAAACAGCTGACAATATTGCCCTGGCCAGTGTGTGCAGTGGTTAGGGCATTGGCTCTTGCACGGAAGGGTCACAGGTTCGATTCCTGGTCGAGGGCACATACCTGGGTTACAAGTTTGATCCCAAGGTCAGTCAAGGTGCATGAGGGAGGCAATGTGTCTCTCTCACATTGATGTTTCTCTCTCCCCCTCCCTCCCTTCATTCCTTCCACTCTCTCTAAAAATCAATGGAAAACTATCCTTGGGGAAGATTAACAAATCCTATATAATAAAAGGCAAATATGCAAATCGACTGAACACAGAACGACCGGTAGCTATGATGTGAACTGACCACCAGGGGGCAGATGATCAACGCAGGAGCTGCCCCCTGGTGGTCAGTGTGCTTCCATAGGGGGAACGCTGCTCAGCCAGAAGCCCTGAGCCGGGCTAAGGATGTCTGACTGACAGGGCCTACGCCATCAGTCGGACATCCCCCAACGGCTCCCAGACTGCAAGAAGGCACAGGCTGGGCTGAGGGACCCCCCCCCCCCAAGTGCACAAATTTTGTGCACTGGGCCTCTAGTTATAATAATAACTAAATAACTAAATAAATAACTGACAATTTTATTTCTTAGTTATACCCCAATAACACTGAAAAAAAAAAGGGACACCAGGGCAAACTTCTCAGGGGATTTAATGTCACACTTCCAAACTTGATTAAACAAAGCCACCTGGAAGCTCTCTCTCAGAGGCTGTTATTCTTTAATCCCCTCAAAAGCAGAGGCCAGTGGTCACCTAAGACCATCCTGCATATCAGATATTTACATTACGATTCATAACAGTAGCAACATTACAGTTATGAAGTAGCAACGAAAATAATTTTATGGTTGGGTCACAACATGAGGAACTGTATTTAAAGGGCCAGAAGGTTGAGAACCACCGCCTAATTCCTTGTTCAGTAAGGGGAAGTATGCACGCTTACTGGGAGAGACACATACTTCCTTGTACTGAATTCTAAAAGGGAATTTGTTGTCTAATCCCTGGTATTAAGTGTAATATCATATACCAAGTGCATTAGTTTCCTAGGGCTGCTATACCAAATTATTGCAAATTTGTGGCTTAAAACAACAGAAATTTATTTTCTCACAGTTCTGGAGGCCAGAAGGCCAGAATCAAGATGTTGGCAGGGTTGGTTGCTTCTGGAGGGCTTGATGGAGAACCTATGCCGCTCTCCTAGCTTCCTGGCATTCCTTGTGTTCCTTGGCTTCACTCCAATCTCTGCCTCTGCCTTCACTTGGCCTTCCCCTCTGCATTGCAAAACTCCTTCTCCTCTCTTTTGTAAGGACACCAGCCATTGGATTAGGGCCCAGCTTAAACCCAGGATGATCTCATCTCAAGATCTTTAACTTAATCATATCTGCAAAGACACTATTTCCAAGTAAATCACATTCATAGGTTTCAGGAGTTAGGATTTGGACATATCATTTTGGGGGGGACACTATTCAACTCACTACACAAAGCATTTAACAACAATTCTGTGAAATAATGAGAAGTATTTTTAACAGCTATTTCTTACAGTGATAAAAGCCAAGGATAGATTTTTTTATTGTAATTCAGCCTACTCGAGATAGGTAGCTCCATTTAATTGAACCACCAACAGTTTATCCATCCTCATGAGAGGGTCCCTGAATAGAATGTCTTGTGAGCTGTGTGTCTTTGGTGGAGAGAACTTCACTGTACTAGTGTGTGAATTCAGGTCACAAACAGGACTCTCTATATGAAGACTTTTGGCCAGCACCTGGCCAAAATGAATATTGGCGGGAGGCTGCCTGATCTAGTTAAGGATGCTTCTAACTAGGGAAACACATAAGAATCACCAGGGGAGATTTTGCAAAATACACATGCCCCAGTCACACCCAAAGTGAATGAAGCGAGATCTCTGACATCTATCCTTCCTTTTGTATTGACTCCTTAATGGGCATCTCCATCCATTTGTGATGGAATAGTTGGGATAACATGTTCCAGGCTGCTTCTGGATTCCTTTCAGTCTAGTGATATGGAGGCAGGGAGAGGGAGCCTATGGCCTATCAGAGTAGAGGTGGCCTTAAGATTCTATCTGGGTTTGCTTGCCTGGCTCCCTTCCAAAGGACACATCTGGCCTTCTCTGGACTTCAGTGTACTCATCTACAAAATGGAATAAGCATACTTAACTCATAAAGTTGTTATCAAGATTAAAAGAAATATAAATAAAACATGGAACACAGTATCTGGCACATGTGAAGGTAGAGGGAACTGCATGAAAGTTATTATTATATGTCCTAGAAACCATTAGTGTCCTAGAGGTTTCTGGTGATGATCACTCTGATGATAAACTCTGGTTCCTCTCTCCAGAGCTTACGAAGAAAAGCCCTCATCACCTGGTCTTCTCAGTTCTTTCTGAAAAGGTTATTGATTTTATATTTGTTCTTCAGCAATCATTGTTCCCAAGGAGGAAAAGCTATTGAATGAGACTCCTATGTCCTTCTGGAACAATGAATGTTGAGAAAGGGGCATTGGGAGACTCTGGTGCTAACTCAGTTTCTCCTAATAAGCTAGACTCTCTGCTCACTTGCAGACTCAGCCTACACTTCAGAATAAATCACCCGAAGCTTACATATCTCAGAGCTAGAATTTCACTGGACAGATTTCTCAAGAGTGTTTTGAGGGCAGAAGCTCATTTTCAAATAAGGGTTTTCCCAGAAATAACAAGCTTATCTTTATACTGAGTCTTTCTTCGGTGGGAGTCCAACAATACCTTAGGCATCATTATAAAAACTGGAATTCTTATGAACTATCATCTACCCAAGAACTTTCATCAAAGCCTTCCAGGATCTAACCTACCTTCCAGACTAAGTCATTATCTACTGAATCGTACTATGCTGTGAGCAAACGTGACAGTCAGCTCAGGTCGCCATAACAATATACCATAGACTGAGTGGCTTAAACAACAGAAATGTATTTTCTCATAGTCTGGAGACCCGAAGTCCAAGATCAAGATGCCAGCATGGTCAGATTCTGGTGAGTGCTTCCCTCCTGGTTTGTGGATGGCTGCCTTCTCTCAGTGTCCATGTCCTCACATGGCCTCTCCTTGGTGCCTGCATGTGACGGAAGGTGGGGGAGAGAAGAGTGAGGAAAGAGAGAGAGAGAGAATCCTATCAGATCAGGGCCCCACCCTATGACGTCATTTAACTCTAATTACTTCCTTATTCTAAATACAGCCACACTGGGGTAAGGGTTTCAAAATATGATTTGAAGAGGGACAGACATTCAGTCCATAACACAAGCTGCTGATCCCCAAACAGGGCTTAGGTTCTCCTACCACCAGGGCTTGGCTCCATCCATTTTGTCTACCTGGAATGGCTTTTGTCCAGTCAACTCATGTTCCAATTCTCCCTGCTGCAGATGCCCCCTCCTCCACAAAACCTTCCTGAACTCCTTTCCCATGCTTCCCCCAGATGGAAGCTGGGAGTTCCCCAGGCTTGTCTTGAGCTCGTATAACACTTCCTCTCTATCTTCTCATTTCTCTCCTCATAGTCTTGTCCTGGGCTCACGGTCCCCAGCCCTGGGCGTGCAGTTACTTGTAGAGATTTTAAAAGTTCATGAGCTAAGCACCACTCCAGACCTCCTGAAGAAGAAACTTTGATGATGCAGCCCAGCTCTGTGTCCTGAGATGGGGCCATAGTGATGTGTAGCGAAAACTCCCGTACGAGGCTGCAAACACCTTGCGAATGTCATCCTTGTGGGACACGCGGTGCCCTGCTGTGCTCCATATTCGTTATTAGCCCTTTGCTGATACTTCCTTTAGTAGCACATTTCCTAGACTTTCTTGCCAGATGCAAGTTTGGTTCCAGGTGCAAATCTGGTTCTGCCAATGAGATGCACTTTGTGTTCATCTCCATTCGGTGGGCCTCGGGAGAGAGCAAGCAAACTTGACAAAATGTTGTCAATCAAAGAAGAATAAGAAATGCTATTTATTGAATGCCTATCAAGTGCTGGAAACTGTACTAAGTGCTTTACATATTTTTTTTTGGTACCTGTATTGGAACACATGTAACAAAACTCACCATTTTATAGTGTACAATTTAGTGGCATTTAGAAAATGTATGCAACCATTACCACTATCTAGTTCCAGAATATTTTCATCATCCCAAAAGGAAACCTCGTATTTATTAAGAAGTCATTTCCCAATCCTCCCTACTTCTGGGTCTTGACAACCACTGATCTGCTTTCTGCCTCTATGGATTTATCTATTTTGTTATTCATTATGAATGAATCATACAATATGTGGCCTTTTGTGTCCGGCTTCTTTCACTTAACATAATGTTAAAGGTTCATCCATGCAGTAATTTGTATCAATACTTTCTTCCTTTTTATTGTATGGATCTATTACATTTTGTTTATCCATTCATCAGTTGTTGACATTTGGGTTAAGTCCACCAATTGGCTATTGTAAATAGTGTCGCTATGAAGATTTGTGTACAACTTTTTGCTTAAACATCTTTTTATAACAATTCTTTATTATATACTTTAAAAAGTAGATATAGTTAATATCATATTTTACAGATGAAGAAATTAGGCCCACAAGATCTTACTTGTTCAAAACTCACCATTTTATAGTGTACAATTCTCTCAACTCTCTATTATGCTTATCAGTGTGGATATACATACATAATCAGGCAAACATTAATATAGTTAGTAAGTCACAGAGTTGGAATATAAATTCTGGCTCCCATATCCAGATTCTAGGGCCTCTTCATGGCTCTATGAGCTGCTTCTGACATCTGACTTGTTCCCTGTGGTAATCCTGGAGTTATGTTTTTTTATGTTCTGTTCTCAACTTCAGAGCACTCCTTTTCAGGCATCCAAGACTTGTTGTGCTGGGGTCCAACCCCAGCAGGTCCAGGGGTCCCCAAAGGTGTGGACGGAGTCGGCGAAGAAGGAATGACATGGAGACTGGGTTCAGTTGATCAGCAGCCTAGCCAGGATCTCTAGCCAAGTTCTGGTCAGGATCTCCAGCCAGGTTCTGTGTCCATGTTCTCTTGCTAGGTTCTCCAGCCAGGTTCAGTCACCAGGTTCTAGTCAGGTTCTGTCCAGGATCTTTTGTCATGTTCTTTCCCTAGGTTCTGTCTCTAGGTTCTGTCTCTAGGTTCTTCAGCCAGGTTCTCTCGCTAGGTTCTGTTTCTAGGTTCTGTCTTCTGTTGTCTTGTTACATCTGTATTTATACCGGTTGATTTTAATCCTATCAATTTCTATTCCAAAGGTTAGGGTGTTTCTTATCTCCATTCCAGGGAGTAAAGATTATGTAGCTTATTGTTTGTAGTAAAACACATAGCGCCAAGTAGGTGAGCAAACATATTAAGAACAGTATGCCATATATGCCAGGTCCCTTGAAACAGCAAGGATGGACCGGCTCCCGGCATTGTTGTGTCTGACATGAGCTTGTTCTCTGACCTCTCTGTCCCAGAAGAGCAGCCAGGCCTTAAGTTTATCAGGGAGAAGATTTGTGTGAACAGCAACTTGAACACCTTATTATAAAGCATTACCTGAAGCATAGTTATTCTTTAAAAAATGTGTAAATATCCACCCTGAATTGCCATTGTGATAACTACTTCCTCCTCCATCAGGATAAGTGTACCTTATCCTTCTAGAATCAACTCTCTATTATGCTTATCAGTGTGGATGTACTTACATGATCAGGCAAACATTAATGACAAAAAGACACTGGAGTTACTGTCATCTTGAGACTTGAGAAAATGGATGGTAAATTTGGGGAAAAGGAAGGAATGTGCAAGTTCTCAGGAAAGAGCCGCTCGGAAAGGATTTTGGAGGTGCCTATCAGTCACTGGAAGCAAAGAGAGAAAACAGGGTCCCTGTTGAAGAGTAAGGGTTTTCTTGTTATCTGATGAGGGCCAGCAAAGTTGGGGCCAAGGTTAGAGTCATCCATGGGTGGGCAGAGAAGGTGCTCTGCTCAAGTCCACAAATGGTGTTTCCCAGCATCCCTCTTCTGAAGGTGCATTTCCTGATCTTCTGTGGGACAAATGCTCCGTGTGGGTCTCTTGGAACATCACCACCCTTGTCAGTTTCTGTCTCTCCTTTCCTCAGCCATCAGCGAGCCCAGGTTCCCCCCTGGCACTGCCATCATGCTGTGCTTACCAAGGCTTAGTAAGAAGAGAGATACAAGGATCAGCTGTTTCTTCTCGAGCAGCCATCTCTGTGCATGAGAGGCCATGGAGGGAGAGCACAGCAAGGACGGTCAGAGCCACCATAGTCACCAGTGCCCCCTACACTGCAAGGAACCTGCTGGGCGTAGAGAGCAAAATGGGGCACCACATTCCCTCCTGGGGGACTGGAGAGCAGAGCTGCAGGGTTTCGATCTGGAAGTTAGAGGTTGGCAGCCGTCCTTCTCAGATTTCCCAGGACAGCTCCAATTTCATGCAACGTCATAATTTTTAATAAAGATGGCTCATTAAATAAATAACTTAATGTGATTTAATTTCTATGCCTTTTATAGGACTTTTCACTTAGGTAATCTACTAAAAAAAGAACAAAAGCCTTTCTCAGTGCTAAGAGTATGTATTTAAGCTTTGGAAATATATGCCCCTGCTTGATGGATTATCCTGACTGGAAAGGAGTCAAAGAGCAAGTTGGCTGTGCTCAGATTAGGGATTTAGGGAGTTGGAATCCCACACCTCCCCTGATTAGATGAGGGTTATCATATATGGTTGTACAGGTTGTGTGCTGTACAAGGCTGCTGCATACAAAGATTCTTTATTTGCATTGCAGACATCATTGATCTGTATATTTGTTACAACAATTTCATGAGAGATGAACAGATTTTATTCTTGTGTAGTCAGTTTACAATATTAAGAGAATTTTCTAACAGAATTAGGCAATGTGTCTGGAAGGAAGGGGGTACCTGCTTTAATTTACACAATCATGTCCTATGGACCACTGGGGGCCTGGACTGAATGTCCAGTCTGACACGAATCATGGGCTGGTGTAAAGCAGCCAGGAGACAGAGCAATAAACGGAAAGTGAAGCTGTTGGTTGATTGCTTGGTTAACGGGTTAGGTATGTGAATTAACACATTATTTCAGTGGTTCTCAAATTTGGCTACACATTGGGATTTCTTGGGGAATCCTAAATACGTATGTCTAGATTCTCTCCCTAGAGTTTCTGAGTGAGCTGGTCTGAGACGCAGCCTGCGATTGGAATATTAGAGGTTCTCACGAGCTGCCATACAGTGACTTCCATAGTGAATCAACACATTCTTGAGAAGATGTTATTTGGGCTAAAAGAGAGATGTTCTTCTAAGACCTCTTTTTGAATGTTTCACATTGTTAAATACTACTAGATTATTAATTTCATTTATGTAAAAGGAAAAAGATGAAAATGGTCATTCTTAGGAGTAAAAATAGTGACTTAATCACCAGTGAAGTGGAAAATGGCTCGTTTCTCAGCCTCAGGTTAATCACAGAGCAAATGCCACTGTAAACTGAAAAATAGTTCTTTGTTCTCCATGTAGAGGCAGAGACTAAAATCAGGGTGGGCGGAGGGATAGGAAGGTGGAGGTGGAACCTGGGCGAGCACCAGGGTATTAGAGGGAAAACACGACATTTCCAAATCTCTCCATTTTTCCATTGCTCTGGGCTCAGTAGGCAGGAGGAGAATGGGAGAAGTGAAGAAAAGGTTGTCTGCCCTTTAAATTGGGCGTCTGCACCCTTTACTATGATATACTTACGCAGAGCAGGGGTGAGAGGTCAACAAACCATTAGCACCACTTTGAGTGGGTGCAGGGAAAGCATCACAGAGACCATCCCACGTGCTTTCTCACCCTGTACACACAGGGCCCAAGCAAGATACCAATGGAGACCCAATGCCATATGTCTAAATACTTAGTTGTTTTACATTAAGATAAGAGACCAATAAATTAGTATACTCTCACAAATATGTCTTTAGAAAGATCTGGGAGGACAGGCTCAGAATTCTTGGACTCCTCAGAGTTCCTCCCCAGAATATGATGGCATGAGACAACTAGTCCCTGGCTCCCGATCCACACTGACAGCCCACCCACCTTCCTTTCCCATACCCTCACTCTGTCTCACCCCACAGGAAGCCTGCTGCATGTAGGCACACTAGCTTACCTGCCAAAGCTCTGCCCATATTACCTTGCCAACAGCCTCCCACTGGCCAGCACCAAGGCCTGGGTGGGCTTAAAAGATCACAGAGTCCACCCTTTGGAATTTGGAGCCCCAGAAGAGGCTGCACAAGTTTGGGACATGTAGATAAGGAATTACAGGGTCTGGAGTATCTGGAACATGGTAAAGAAGGGAAGACATGGGTTCTGTGTAAGCTCGTTCTTGGCCTTCTGAGAAGAGACATGACTAGAAGAGGTCTACAGCTGGGTTGTCTACATCTGATTCCAGAGTACAGCCAAGAGGTGTTTTTTTTTAAGTAAAATTTTTATTTTAGAATAAAAATTACATTTACAGAAATGTTGAAAATGTAAGAAACAGTTGAAAATAAAACCAACAGGGAATTCCTGTATACTCCTCACCCAGTTTCTTCCATTGTTAACATCCTACATCATCATGGTGCATTTGTCACAACCAGTAAACCACCATTGAAAAAAGAAGATGTTAGCACTCACACACAAATAAATAAGCAAACAAAGAATCCAGGCACACACATGTGCACATACACACACATACACATCATCATCATCATCATCATCATCATCATCATCATCATCAGTACATAACACTAAACTTCAGACAATAACTTGTCCAGATTTTGCCAGTTATTTTATTTATGACCTCTTTGTTTCACAATCTAACACAGGGTACTACATTGCATTTAGTTGTTGTGTCTCCCCACTTTCTTCTGGCCTCTGATAGTTTCTCAGTTTTTTCTTACTTTTCATGACCTTGACAGTCTTGAGGAGTACTGTAAAACATCTTCCAATCTGGATTTGTATGATGTCGTCTCATGATTGAGGTTATGGGTTTCTGGAAAGAACACCACAGAGTATCTTCTAATCTGGATTTGTATGATGTCTTCTCATGATTAGATTGAGGTTATGGGTTTCTGGAAAGAACACCACAGAGAAGTGTGTGGTGTTCTCACTTCAGAGAGTATTTGAGATCCACGTGGCACCACTGTTGATGCTTACTTTCATCACTTGTTTAAGACAGCATTTGCCAGATTCCACTGTGAAGTTACCATTTTCCTCTTCCCATACTTTAACTTTTGGAAGAATGTCACTAAATCCAGCCCACTCTCAGGAGAGTGTCATACTAAGGTCATACTAACCTAAGTGAGGAGCATCTCTCTAAATCTATCTATCTATCTATCTATCTATCTATCTATCTATCTATCATCTATCTATATCATCCTTTCATGGAAATTGTTTGAAAGGAAGGTTTCTTCTTTCTCATTTGTTTTGTTCAATAATTTATTTCTATCAGTATGACTCATGTATATTTTATATTTTGGTTATAATCCAATACTATATTATTTATTTTGTTTCTCAAATTTTTCCAGCTTTGGCCATTGGGGGCTCTTTCAGTTGGCTCCAAAGTACCTTTGATTTGCTCCTATTTTGTGTGTGTGTGTGTGTGTGTGTGTGTGTGTCTTGCTCCTATTTTTTTTTTTGTGAGATGTGAGGGAGATGTTTTTTGTACTGCAAGATGCTCCAGAATTATCTTATATTTTCTCTATCCCAGACCTAGAACCAGATATTTCTCTAAGGAATCCTGGTTCCTTTTATTGACAAATGGTATTGAAAACCAAGATCTTGACACTGGGTGTGCTCATTGCTACTGGAGCATAATTGCGAAGTAGGATGTTTTGAACCTATTGCTTTGATTCTGGTAATACTATATCTCCTTTCTCATTTTCCAATTTAACCACAAAAGAAGGAATAAAGTTACCCTGCATGTGCTAGCAAGAGCAGATGTTACTGGCTATTCCAAGATGTGTGATTACCCTCTCTTTTCCTACCCTACATCATGTGAGAGAAGTTATTCATATACATCTAGTTGGGCTTACCTTGCTTCTGGGGTTGGATATCAACTTGGCCCCAGGAATGGCAAGGAGACAGGCCAAGCTGATGGTACTGAGGAGTGCTGAGAGATCATCTCAGTGAAGTTGTTAACATTTATGTCTGCTTTCCCTATGTCACACTGAACATCTGAACATTGGCCCTATGTACTCTTTCCATCTTTGGCACAAAGTCTCTCTGCAGAGGTCCAAACTCAAATGCCTTCAGGAGCCATGCATGTAATGTAATTGAAGTGAAGAAGTGGAAAAAATAAGATATAACAACAGAAAGGAACAGAATGCAGTGGCAAACCTGAAAGTGCTTGCTTAACCTAAAGGAATGCAAATTTATTTATTTATTTTCTCTACAATATTCTATTGGCCAAAACAAACATCCCCTAGTTGACTTGGCTCTCTTTGGGGGAAATTTGGTGCTATACTTTTAAGCAGAGCCACATAGGGACATACAGGCAAAATGGAGACTTGTCTTTCTGGGCAGTATTAACCCTTTTCTGATGTCAGCTGCCTTCTACCTAATGCATTGCCTCTGCAGGTATGTCCCTGCAAGATCCAAATGAGGAGGCCTTCACATGGAAACCAAGGGCTCTGGATCCCAGAAGTTTACTTACTTCTCAGAACCAATAATAGATGACCTCACCTTGGACATAGATATTGGAACTCAAATTCTTACTAACCCTCCACAGTTATAGTGAGAACTGCATGGTTCACCTGTTAGCCTTCTTGAAATAGGGTATTATAAACTGTTTAATCATGCCTTGATTTACTAATCAAGATAGGCTAAATTGTGCTGCAGTAAAAACCAACCCATAAATCTCAGTGGCTTAACACAAGTTTAGATCTCCCAAGGACAACCATACATTTATGAATTGTGCCTTTTGTCACTTTCACTCTCAAAATTGTCCAGTTTGTCATCCTAATTCTCAACTCTGCTACATGTCTCAAGTAGGTCAGAAGAAAGGTTTAGCCCACTAGAAACCCTCGGAGACTCAAACTGGTGGATGCATCATCTCAACACAGGCTTTAATCATTTCAGCAGTGGGAAGGAAATGTGGCAAACTGTACATTGACTTGTAAGGTTCCCACTCACAAATCACATAGCTGAAGGTGGTCACATGACCACATCAGACTTCAAAGAGGAAGTGCAATGCCTAGAAAATGAAAGCTAGAAATAATCTGTGAATAGCACTAATGATGAAGCCCACTTAGGATCAAATGTTTTATTTAGCATTTGGAAACCACCAATGAAGATGAAGTTTATAAGTGCTTTATCTGATTTTGTAGTAAATATTTAATCACGTAAATCTAGTCTAGTCTAATCTAATAAACCATGTTTCCTACTCCCAAAACATTCACAGGATACTGTGAAAAGAGGGTGCTCTGGGATACACCATCTATTTCTGGCTCACGTTTGGTTCCACTATTCTCCCTCACATCTCACTCGTGATCGGACCTTGCATTCAAATTCTTCTACTATCGTTCTTACTATTTCTTAACTCATTTTTGCCTCCCCATAATTCTTAAAAGTAGTAAGCTCTTTTACCCACTCCCTCTCTCTTTGTCCATGGCTCCTCAGGAAGAAATGTTTCTTTAAATTTCTCTGTACCCCCCAAATTCCTGGCATTCAACTTTCAGATTTTCCTCAATGCAGTGTGATGATTTACATAAACCATTCTATCAAATGTGTTTTAATAAACAAGAAGTAGATCACTAAGTTTGTGCAGAAAAAAAAGCAGTATTCAGATGCTAGGAAGTAGAAATCCTACTGCTGCCTTCTGTTCTAGTTAAGTCCCAAGTTTAAAAGGTGGTCCTCAAATGGATCACAAGAGGAATGTCTAAGATAAGTAGGGTAAGTGAAGGTTAGTACAGTGCAGACATGATAGGAGTTACCATGATCCCTGTCACTAAATATTTGAAGTGCCCAACTGAGAGTGACACTAGTATTGCTACTATGAGAGTGGTTCTGGCATTACTAATCTGAGTGTGGTTCTGATATTGCTACTCTGAGTATGGTTCTGGTATTGCTACTCTGAATGTGGTTCTGGTATTGATACTCCAGGGCGGTACTACCACTACTGTGATTGCTACTTCTACTTATTGTAACTGTTATTGTTTCTTTGGAAGAATTCTTCTGATTGATTCAGTTGGCTCATAGTTCAAAGCATAAAAAGGAAGGAATTTTTGAAGGGCACTGGAAAATCTCCATTATTTCTAATTTCAGGAGTTGATGACAAATGGCTTTTGCAGAAAATTTGTATAAGCTGTTTATTAAAAAAAACCATCATGGACATGCACCTTGCCTAGTGAAGAACCATAATCTGACCCACAGGATTTGATTTTTAAAACCTTAGGGAAGATTTTACATCATTGATGAGAGAAGAACTACTTATTAAATCATTTATGGCCTCCAACAACTATGTTAATTTATGGTTACAGCCTTTCACAGCTGCTGGGCACGACCATCTTAGACATATACTCAGAAACTTGGAAATTAGCCAAAGCAGTTAGGCAATGAAGGCTATTATGAATGCAGACATATTTTTCTCAGTAGAGTTATCCATTTCCTGATATGATTTAAATGCCAAGAGTGTAAATAAAAGGACAGCAGAATGACTGAAAGATTTTTCTAGAGAATAATAAGAAATCTTACGTGCCTTGGTTCCTAAATTTGGAAGTCTGTCACTTTGCTGCTTAGAATCCTAGCAACTTTGGAGTGATGTAAACATTTTAATGTGTTATTGGAGGGATGAATAAAAATCCATAAATAATAAAATAAAATTCCTTACTTTGCACCTTAGCCATTCTCCTACCCCGTCAATCCTTTTTATTAGGCCTAGTGCTTGAAAGCAAAATGCTGCTTTTGCAGTCCCAAAGGGATAATATTATCAAGAAATAAAATAGAGGACTATAAATAGAAAAAGAGGGAGAAATCATGGATCTGGAAAGTTACCACTTGCTGATCATTGGATAGTTAAGAGTTGCCTACAGCATAATACAAATTTGACAACTTCTAAGTCAATCAAATTCCCACCCTTCTCTTCATCTTTTCTCTTTCTGTTACTTTAAAGACTTCTTACACTTTGCTTATCCCATATATGTAGGATACTCCAGTTTCTCTTTGGTCCTTTTCACTTCTCATATACCATTTTCTTCTTTGGTGATCTTATATACTTCCAGAACTTCAACTGTCTTCTCCAGGATTCTCCATGATCAGTACCTTCAATCCCAATGCTTCTTTAGGTTCTAGACACACATTTCTACCAGACGTCTTGATAGAATAGCCCCATGTGGTCATTCAATGGACATCTGAATTTTGCTCTGTAGGCAAGGGTGCCTGGCATCTGGGAGTCTGGGGTGGATATACTTCATGAGCCTATGGCCAATGTTCATGGAGTTGAGGTGGGAGATCCATGAGGCAATTCAAACTATACAGATCGTTCAAATCACTCATCATTTTGAGTAATCTTGGCAGAGAAGGAGTGTATGGATACTGCAGGAAAAACAGAACACAGAAAAGCTAGACAACCAAAAGTGTGAGGTGAATCTTGGAGGCATTTAGCAAGGTGAAGAGGGTAGGTATGAGGTTTTCAATGAAGCTTCTGTGCTCTTATATGTATCTGCTTTCTCACCTCAGTACATTAGTCAGAGGTGGGAACACAATCAAGATGAATCAATAACAGCCTTCCCAGCACTTTCAGGCTTGGAATCAAGAAAAAATACAAATAGTCTCTCTCCAACAGCTGAAAGCTACTGAAGACTCTGCTAGAGAAGCAGAGGATGGTCAACATAGAAAGAGGAAAAGAAGGATGCAATTGCTCGAGATGGAAAAATAGTTCTTAACAGCATTTAAGTCCCAGGTGTCAGTTGACTCTGACACTCCACTATATCGCTGCCTTTTTCAATACTCAGTTTTGTTTTTTTCCCCATAATTTAGCTCTAATAAAACCCATCTTCATTTGAAGAAGTTCAAGGTCATCCTTGAAACCAAAGAAATTTAATGAACAGAGTCACCAAATCCTACTGAAACTCTTCAATGACTGGATTACATGTTCTTGTTTTTCCATTTTCTCTGCTGGATTATGTGTCTCTGGGGGACACATAGTGTCTTGCTTATCTTCATGCCCTTTCCAACTTAGCACAATGCCTGGAACAGAGAAGGTACCAAAAAAACATGCATTGTGATGATTTCCTGCAGCACACCCCAGTGGCCAATCTGTGTTTCTTCAGCACTCTGATTCAGAGATCACCTTCATGTGTCTTATCACCAGGGATTTATAGTGGAGGCTTGACCAGGATATAGGAACAAGTGTTGGACCCTCAGGGCCTGGGTTTGATTTTGGCTCTACTATCAAAGAGCTTTCCATTGTCTCATTTGGTCCACATTGCTCACCACTCCTTGTCTGTGCTAAAAAGATGAGGTTATTTCTTCTCAATCATTCTGTATTTCTCTTTAAAAAATACAGTGGTTCTCAACCTTCCTAATGCCGTGACCCTTTAATACAGTTCCTCATGTTGTGGTGACCCCCAATTTCATTGTTACAAATTGAACATAATTAAAGCATAGTGATTAATCACAAAAACAATATGTAATTATATATGTGTTTTCCGATGGTTTTAGGCGACCCCTGTGAAAGGGTCATTCGACCCCCAAAGGGGTCACGACCCACAGGTTGAGAACCGCTGCTCTAATACATTGTTTACTTAGTCGAACCAGTGGAAACAATTTCAAACACAGAATAGCAGCCTAACTAACATGTCCTCTCAGCATGCATCTTGTGAAGAAGACAGGAAAAAAGAAAGAACAGAATGATACAGGCAGGGTGGGCTCTTGGGAAATCTGTCAGAAAGACATACATTTCATATCAAGGTCTTCTGTCAGCCCCCTGCCTTCTGTTGACCAGAGGGTTGAGTTCAGCCTGTACTCTTCTCTGACACTCCCTTCTCTTCTATTTCATTCCAGGACATTCAAGCCCAATGATTTGTTTTGGAAATGCTATCATTTGTTAGCTTAGCTTTTATCTCAGTTGGATGCCTTTCCTGTTTCACTTCTTTCCTTTCAAGGAGGCAGAGCCAACACTTGACTCTGGGAGTTTTATTCAACACACCCCTGTTGTTAGATGAAGCTGGAGAAACTTTGATTAACAAGCCTACCCAGGTTCAAGGATTGCCCAGGGTGTGTTTCTGCCACCCTCTGCAGCTGAAGGAGAGATGAAGTGAATAGAGCTTCTGTTTGGAATACTGGCCTGGTAATAAACTCCAGCAGGGTGGAGCCAGAGGAGAATCTGTGTGTGTCTGTGTGAAGCACCCGCCATTATCAAAGTTGTTCCAAATCTGTAGTCTCAGCTAGACTAGAGATCCAAGATTCCTGCGCTGCCCAGGGCTGTTTCTGATTATGCAAAATTGGTCTCCCAAGCAATGCAGAATTCCTCACTGGGATGCTGAACTGGAGAGATGAGGAGGGAACAAAAGGGAATTCAGGAACACCATCTCTGGATGGGAGGAAGCACCTAGAAATAATTGGTAGAGAAGGGCTGTTGAAATTGATAATCATCATTGGCTTTTGCCTAAAACTTTATATCTGAGTAGTGTTTTTTATATATTTTTATAAATTTATTTTTAAAAATTTCTTTTGTAATCATTAAACCACTTGATCTTACTATACCTACCGGGTTGGGGTTGGGGTGGGGGATGTGTCGAGGAGACCATGGTATAATGGCATTGGTAATTTGTATGTGCCCTAGGTTGAGACCATCGCCCAGGCTCATTATAGGTAGAAGGGAGAGAATATAAGAGTTAAAACTTACAAATCAAAACATCATACAAATTGCAAGAAAATATAGGAAACTAATTTTAGCATCTTGATGGGAAAGGAGGGTAAGTTTTGCTTTTCAATTCACAAAAATCCAGAAATCCTACAGGAGAAGATGAACTGATTTAACAATACCAAGACTTTTTTAAAAGGTTCTTTCATTCTCTTATCTTTCATTATGAGGCTTTCATCGGATGTCTGGGGGTCCTTGTCTGTCTGCTGGGTGAACTGGATGGGCCATTTATTGATGAATTCTCAGTGTCTGTATATTAGTTTCCTATTGATGCTGCAAAAATTAGTACACATTTAGTGGCTTAAGGTAACACAAATTTATTATCTTATGTTTCTAGAGGCCTAAGTAAGTCTCAGTGTACTAAAATGAAGACATTGACAGGGCTGTAATCCTTTCTAAAGGCTCTAGGGGAAAATTTGTTTTCCTATCGTTTCCAGCTTCTCGAGGTTGCCTGTGGTTCTTGCTCTTGGCCCCCTTCCATCTTCAAAGCCAGCACTGGCCAGTTGAGTCTTGCTCACATCTCATTACTCTGACTTCTGTTGTCCTTCCCATTTAAGGACCAGAGTCCTTACCATTGAGTCCACCCAAATAATCTAGGATAATCTTCCCATTTTAAAGTCAGTTGACTAACAGCTTTAATTTTTCTTTGCTATATGATCTAATATACCACAGGTTGCAGGCATTAGGAAGTAGATATCTTTGGGAGATCTTTATTCTGCCTATCACAAGTGTATGTACATTCAGATGTCTGTAAATGTATAGAAAAAGCCTGGAAGAACATCTATACTAACAAAAGCCTAGGTGGTGCTTGCGCCCTCATGTGACGTCATCACAAGATGGCCGCCACAAATATGGCCACCACAAATATGGCCACCACAAGATGGCTGCACACACAGTGGAGGCAGAGCCCAGTGGAGGAAGTGGGCCGTTGGAGTGGAGGGCAGTTGTGAGAGATTGGGCCAGCAGGGGAGGGCAGTTGTGGGCAATCAGGCCAGCAGGGGAGGGCAGTTGGGGGCAATCAGGCTGGCAGGGGAGGGCAGTTGGGGGCCAACAGGGGAGCAGTTAGGCGTCAATCAGGCTGGCAGGGAAATGGTTAGGGGGCAATCAGGCAGGCAGGCAGGTGAGCAGTTAGGAGCCAGCGGTCCAGGATTGGAGAAGGTGCAGGCCGGGCTGAGGCATCCCCACTTCTCCACCGTACACCCCCCCTCCCCGATGCACGAATTTCATGCACCAGGCCACTAGTGTATATATATAACTAGCAAATGAAATAACAGTGTTTGCCTGAAGAGGGGAATGGAAATTGGGACAGAAATAAAGGAAAACTGTCATGTTTTACCTGCCAATTATCACATTTACTTTGGAGTAACAAGCCTGAACTTAAAAATTTGTAAACATATTAATAAAGTATTATTAAATCCTAATTATTTATATTTGTCATTTGACCATAATGCTCATAATAGTGTGATACAAGAAGTGGGAATATGTGTGTGATCAAAGATAACAAGATAGACCGAAACTGCATTAACAAAGCCGTTAGATGTGAGATCCTCTCCCTAAATCCAAAAGACTTGCATTTGTTTCTCTTCCATTCTGGATAAAGATGGTAGATTTATTCTCTGGATACTGTAACAGAGGATATCTGGCTTGGGGGACTTAAAGATACTGACTATTGCAGTTATTATTGCTGCATAATTACCGCCCCTCCTCCCCACCAGCAATAAAAAACAAAAAATCTTAACGGGATAGAACAATTTTATTAAGCTCATAGATTCTGTGAGTCCATTAATTCAGACAGTGCCTGGCAAGAACAGCTCATTTCTGCTCCACATGTCTGGGGCTTCTGAAGACTCATGGTTAGGCCCTGGAATCATCTGGAGGTTTCTGCACGCAACATGCCTGGCCATTAATGCTGTCGATTAGGGCCTCAGCTGGGCTCAGGGTGGGGCAAACATAGGTTTACAGTTCTTCATATGGAAAGCAATACAATAAATAATAAATAATGATGCAAGAATAAATTGTGTTCTGCGTACTCACAAATGTAAACCTACTTTTGCCCATAAGAGTCTGATAATCCCAACTCCCTTATAGAGTGTTCTTGCAATTCTGATATCCTGATTTAAGATCACTTGAGGTATCTTAGTTTTTGTCAGAGAGTCTGCACAGCAGACAGGTGAATTGAAAGAAACCCTGCTTTTCTACCCAGCCATTGTTTTACAAAATATACATTGAGAGAGATATGTAAGAACATTAAAAAGCTCAATATTTAAACATGAGCGACATTTAAAGAAATAAACACCTTATTTTTATCATCATATTAACTAAGTCTCATTAATTGTGTTTTGTTAAATTTCCTATACATCTATGTAGACAAAACCCTGGCTTTTTTCTTTTCCCATTTTAATTTGCCATTGAAATCTCTCAGCTTACATGAAGCTTAACTCTGCAATGGAGTAACATGGTTGTACTTATAGCCATCCAGAGTGGCTCTCTGTTATTTTAGTTGCCATTCATTAAACTGAGGAAGAACTGTGAGTAGAGTGAGAAAAATAAAGCATCACATCTCCCTCCTTGGAGGGCTGCCACTTTCTCTCATTCTTCCACAGAGCAAAACCAGAAAAAGTAGCACTGTGGTCACCAGATAGCCACACACCTTTTTTCAATTAAAAGGAAAAAAAAGCGTATTGAGAAGCTCTCACTCCTCCCTAAATTTATAAACAACCCCTCCTTAGGACCCTAGGTGATGTTTCCAGCCATTGACAGTCCCCTATTGTCATTTCTTGAAATGTCCTCAGAGACACAGAATACAGATTCTAGGAGACTGTCAGATTGAGACCAGTTTCTCAACAGGCTTTATGGCTTTAGCAGGAAGGAGGCAAATATTAAGACACACCATTTGTATCTTATTGGGGAGCCAGGACAAATACCTTCTGATTCTCTGTGCCAGGAACACTGCTTTTACAGTAATGGAGATTAACTTGGCCAGGGGAACACATGAGAGAGCACATTTTACCAAATTGATTGATGCCATCATCCTCTGTATTCTTGAAGCCCTGAACATGACTTTGCCACAGCCCTCACCGCACTGCCCTCTAATTCACTGTTGTTTGTCTTCTCCACTTGGCCATAAACTCTTGGAGGGCAGGCACCATGTTTAGTTCATCTTAACCTAATGCCTATACAGTGCCTGGCCCAAGGCAGGCATCTATACATGTTCACCAAATGAAAGGCTCGGTGGGTGGAAATGAAAGGGAATAAGAGAGCTTGTTTCCTAAAATCTAAATTTTGAGTAGGCAGATCTCTTTGCTTTACATATAGAGCCACTGCTTTTTTATTTTTATTTTCCATTTTAAAGCATATTTCTCTCTTCAAGAGCAGATTCTCTTTTATTTAGAAAACCTGTTTAAGGAACCAACAAAGCCTAACCATGTATTATTAGTCTTCCACAGTTGAGAGTGTGAAGGACTTATATGAGAAGAAAGCCAGTGGGAGCCAGGCAGGTGAGAAGATGGTTGTATAACATCACAGGAAACCATGGAATTAAATCTAACAGGTGAGTGTCAGACAGACAGTCTGTCCAAGGTTTGCATGCCCTTCTCCCTAGACTGTCATCATCTTAGGATAGGCACTGAGTCTTCTCTGCACTCCCAGCACCTAGTGAAATTTAAGAAAAAACAACTGAAGATATATTATGTTTTGAGGCAAACTAGACATGGGAAAGTCAACGCTAATGTTAACATCACAAATTGAAGAAACAAAAAAGGAATTGAAAGGAACTGCATTTTCTGGGCTCTGTTCCTCATTTCACCTCCTTGGGCTGTGTCTGCACCCCCTGCCCCAACAAAGGAGTGATTACAGTGTCTACCATTTATTATATGCTTAATACATGCCACACACCATTCTAGGTGTTTTAGGAACCTTACGTACAATATTTTTAACAAACTTCTGGGAATATATCAGTCTCCATTTTTTTCAAATATGGAAAATAAGGATCAGGATGGTATCAGCAACCAGCCTATGACCATTCAACTGATATGCAGAATTCAAACTCTAGTATTTATGTTGCTTAGAAAATCAAAGCTAGGAACAGAAAAATGACCTTTCTTCCTCCATCCCCCCCCCCCCACCCAGTTTTATTGAGCTATAATTGACATATAGTATTATGTAGGTTTAAAAATGTACAAGGTGTTGATTTGATATTTTTATAAATTGCAAAATGATTACCACTATAGTACTAGCTACCACATACTTACCATGTCTTTTTGGGGGTGAGAAGAAAAATGACCTTTCTTATGTGATGGGATGTGATTAATGAACTCCAAAATAAGACTAGGGAAATGTGTAATGGCAAGAACTTAGGAAGGAAGTCCTTGTAACCCACCCTGGGCTGGCTCCTGGTGTGGCCACCTGCAAGGTGACCTTGTTCTCATCTTGTTTCTTTCAATTATGTATTGAACCGGCAGTAGACATGCCACAGAACATGGCACAAAAGCTTGGCCTTTCCCTATAGTTGAGCCAGTTCTCAGGGCAGCAAACCATCACCAAACAGGCGTTCCAGCTGAGAAGTGTGCACCCAGCCACATGCCAAGCTCAGCCTCTCTGGAAGGGTGTTTTCTCTGGCTCTGACGAGATGCTGCAAGTTGGCCGAGTTAGCTCCTTACTGGCTGGAGAGAGCGGATTGTGAACATCTCCTCCAAACTCTGTTCAGTTCTGGCCCAAGGGTAGCTTGGAATCAGCCAGGTTGTGGGTATTGCACCCCAGAAATTGCAAACACTGAAGATGAGGGCTTCTATCTGAGAAATCCAGTTGATTATTGAGTGTCTCCCTGAAGGACCAGAGGCCACTCATCAGACACTGCCATCTGTCCTGTTGTGGCAAAGACAAGGTGGTAACACAGTGGGTGATATCAACTATGTCTGCAAACCTATTGGGGATTTAGGGAGCCTGTAAGTATACCCGTTTTTCCTGATTGAATTTTGAACCAGTTGGGATACTCACAACAATCAAGCAGGTGAAGACTAAGGTATCAGCTTTTTTGCTGGTAAAGGCTATGTTGATGAATGTGGGTTAGGTGCAGCAAGAATGAGTTTCCTAGTACTAACCCCCAGAATCAGGCAGGTCCCACAAGAATGTCTCACCCATGGCTGGATTACATAGGATGTCTCAGGCTTGAAAAGGACTCTGAGGTCCCACAATAGCTTTTATAGACTACAATTGCTTTGATAGACACCATCTGTAATGTCATGGTCAGGTGTGTGTGTGTGTGTGTGTGTGTGTGTGTGTGCGCGTGCGCGCGCGCATAAGAATACCACCAACCACCATATATTCCTCAAGATTTGCTTTCCCTCTGCTCTGTGGGGTTTTTACCCAGAAGCCCCTGGGACCCAATGTTGATCCTGATACCACTGATTTTCACAATCTCCATTGGTTGTTAGCTGATGCAGCTTTACACTGGCAGTCAGCAGGCTACATAAGGAGCGGCATTCTGCAGTGTGTGTTCAAAAAATTTTTCTTTAGTGCATATTCCCTCAGTTCGCACTTAGAAAATGTGGAAATATTCTGCCCTTATCTAACTGTGAGTATCCTGTCTGCTAGAGCAATCTAGGCCAGAGAAGCTTTGAACTGTGTAGATGGGCTGGTTTCCAGACTTAGCTCTGTTTCCATTACAGTGAAACTGTCCAAGAACTGGTTGTCCCTTTAAAAGAATGAAAGGGACATAACTAGTTCCATAGACTCTTTGTTTAGTGTTAAAGACAATCAGTATTCTTGATGTGCTTTTATGTCTCTTAGTGCATCATTATTCAGATAATTTACTAGGTGGCAAAAAGTCAAAGTTACTTTGCTGATTGGGACATAAAATAAGAATGTGAATCCTGTGGAATGTCTCTGGTACTAGTTTGGTCATGATCTCTGCCTCCTTCCACTGGCCTCATGAGTCTCCTTCTGTCACAATATGGTCTAGAATATCTTCTGGGTCTAATTATGTTTGAACTATAATTTCTAAAGCTTGGAGTTCAATTAAAACCAAAATGAGAATGCACTTTCGTTTTTATGGTTAGTCTTCCTGATTGATTGTATTAGATTGTTAATAACTCTTGAGATACTCTTATTTTATTGAGCACCAGCCTGAACTTTATACTGAAGCCTGTTAATCTATTCAGCAAATGCTTATTGAATGCCCATCATGTACCAGGGTCTGCACTGGGCACCAGGATTATTGCAAAATCAAAGAATGGGATGAAGAGAATGACATGCTGACAAGTCATTACAATTTAATGAGTAGTATAATGCTGGATTATTAAAAACAGTGGAAGGATAGAAGAGATACACAGACTGTCTGGGTGAGTCATGAAGCACTTGAGCTAAACTTGAAGAATGAAAAGGAGTTTTTCAAGAGGACAGTTAGGGGAAGAGCCTTCCAGGCAGAGTGGAAGGCAACAGTGCCTTAGAGCATATGGCATTCTGGGGAACTTACAGAAGTTCAGTTGGAGTACCAAGGACAAAGGAACAGGGAGTAAGGCTTACAGCGTGCCAGCTGCTTATAGTGTTCTAACTGCTTTATACTGGTTATCTCATCAAACTCTACAACACTCTGAGTGTGGTACTATCAGCCCCATTTTACAAGTGAGAAAATGGAGACTCAGAGAGATTATAGAACTTGCTCAAGGTTACTGACCTAGTAGATGTTCGAACTGAAGTTTGACCTCTCCCCCAGAAGTAACATTATTAATTACTATACACAACTGCCTCCTTCATGCTTATCTTTATATTCCAGTTCTTAGACAAACTTTTTGGTTTTCTGTCTCAACAAGTAGCTGCCAAAGTCCCTGTTTTTAATCAAGGTATTTTTGTCCACAAGATCAGCAAAGATAGCTGGTGTGTGGAATGCAGCCATTCTACATCATCATCATTCCTTGGCTAAAAGAAACGCAGATCCAGCCCCCACGGTATGGCAGAGGAATTTCAAGTTCAAATCTGAGGCTCAATAATAATCAGCTCATCAAATTGTAGCTCCATCAAACTTGGGCACACCCTTAACGTAGTAGCTTTAGCAGCGTTTGAGGGAGTTTTGGAGAGAGCTGTCTGAAACTAGAGGAACAAGTATGTCTATTTAAAGCAGCGGTTCTCAACCTGTGGGTCGCGACCCCTTTGGCGGTCGAATGACCCTTTCACAGGGGTCGCCTAAGACCATCCTACATATCAGATATTTACATTACAATTCATAACAGTAGCAACATTACAGTTATGAAGTAGCAATGAAAATAATTTTATAGTTGGGTCACAACATGAGGAACTGTATTTAAAGGGCCAGAAGGTTGAGAACCACTGATTTAAAGCATGAGAAATCAGGTGTCTTTGGCGCTTTCACCATTCTTCTCACAAGTCTCTTAGTTCTCCTACTACCCTACCCTGTTCATGAAGAGCCAGTCTGGCATGATGGGAATCCAAGTGAACCTACAGTCGAAGATCTTAAGTTCAGTCACTTTAGACACTGTGGAAGCTTGGGCAAGAAACTTTCCCTTTTTAAGAAAATGGCATTGCCTGTGTAGAAGAGTATTAAAAACTGCAGGTTCTGGGTCCAGGCTTCTAGATCTCAAATCCAAGTTTTGCCATTCCCCAACTGTGTGTGCCCTTGGGCAAGACACAGAACTGCATGTGCATCGGTTTTTACATATATCAGGGATAGTAATAGTGCCTGCTTTATGAGGCTGTTGGGTAGAGTAACAGAGATCACTCATAGGAGGACTTTAGAATGGTGTTTGACAGAGAAAGGACACATTAAGTATTAGCTTTCATTACTGTTGTTTTCTTTTGCTCTCCGTTTCCCTGCCTCATTCAAGGCTAAGTGTTCCTTCTTGGAGAAAATCGTTCTTTCTCTTTAAATTTTTTTCTACTTAAGGAAGGCCAGTTTAAACTTCTGTGCATTATAATCCACTTGCTGGCATTGCATTGACGTGCAGATCTGCAAATCCAGACATCCAGCCTTGGCATGTCACATCTGGCACTCGGTGTAGCATCTCAAGACCAACAGGAATCCATTTTGTTCCAGACAAACAATGGTGACCTTATTTCCTGCTTTCTCTGTGGTGAGAATTATTGTCTCTTTGCCATAACCAAACCTTACAATCTTTGTATAATGGAAAAATAAATATTGATGAATGTTTTATTTGTTTCTTTCAATGAGGGGAAGCCTACTATTTTAAGCTGACAAATTCTACTGGAAATAAATCATACTGCTATGGAAACCATGCCCAATCACTACTGAGGTGTGGTTGCTATATATGTTCTTTGAAGGTACATGGTTTAAGCATTATATTTTAGCACATATTTGACTTTCAATTCTGTTTCCATAGTGTTAGACTAAAGCTGGTCTGCTGACTGCTTTTCTGTCCAGGCTTTTATAATCCCTTGCTATCTTTTCAATGTTGAATCCCATGGTGGAAACTACAAAAATCTTGTGATTAGTTCTGGCTATGCTACCTCAGGCCATGTGTCCTGGGACAGGCTTCCCAATCTTTCTGATCCAATACAATTATAAATTATCTAGACTATAAAAATAAAGATAATATCTCATAAGGCTTGGGTGAAGATCAAATAGGGCGATGTGTGTATAGGTACTGAATCTTTCCTCTGACTTTTTTTATGGGAGGCAGCTGAGCATTTATTGAGCCTCCCGAGGCTTAATAAGGAGAAATGTCTTACTGAATGAGATGATGCAGTGAAAGAGTCAATAATGCACTCCAGAGAGGATATCTGGAGGCATATTTTGAATAATGTTCTTCTTTATAAGGAAGTTGAATGAGAATGAGTTTTTTCCCTGATAAAGTGAATTCAGAGTCCTAGGAACTCAGATATAGTAGAATATCTGTTGAGTGAATAAACTGATTAACAAGAAAAAAGGAAGCCCTGACTGGTTTGGCTCAGTGGATAGAGCATCGGCCTGCGGATTGAAAGGCCCCAGGTTCGATTCCGGTCAAGGGCATGTACCTTGGTTGCGGGTACATCCCCAGTGGGGGGTGTGCAGGAGGCAGCTGATCGATGTTTCTCTCTCATCGATGTTTCTAACTCTCTATCCCTCTCCCTTCCTCTCTGTAAAAAATCAATAAAATATATTTTTTTAAAAAAAGAAAAAAGGAAGAAGGGTTTACGAAAGTAAGAGATGGTAACTGAGAGGGAAAGATTACTTGAAATTCCAAAATACTTGAAATACCTCAAATTACTTTAAATACCCAACATCTGCTTACTTTTTCCTTCTTGAATCATAGCTTCTAGTGTTCCTTGCAACACAGTCATCCTGCACTGCATCTTCTCAGTCAGAATTTCTCTCTCTCTCTCTCTCTCTCTCAATTCCTGTTCATCTATGCCAGTGATGGTGAACCTATGACACGCGTGTCAGAGGTGACATGTGAACTCATTTTTTTGGTTGATTTTTCTTTGTTAAATGGCATTTAAATATATAAAATAAATATCAAAAATATAAATCTTTGTTTTACTATGGTTGCAAATATCAAAAAATTTCTATATGTGACACGGCACCAGAGTAAAGTTAGGGTTTTTCAAAATGCTGACACGCTGAGCTCAAAAGGTTCGCCATCACTGATCTATGCCCAGAAGCCCCACCACCAAACCTTGAACCAAGACTGAGTAGACCTGAATGTCTATAGACATCTCTGGTGCCAATTCTCCAACATTAGAGACCCAACAACCACCCCCAGAATTCCATCAGAACTTGACTACCCAATTTTGGCTTGCCATGCAGATCTTTTTCTGTCCTGATGGTTCTATCCAACTGGTTTTATGTGAAGATCAAGGCTTTATCAGGAAATCATCTTCCCAACTCTTACCCACTTCCCAGATAGACTCTATATAGAGCTGTTTTGCCAACTTAGCCTGTGTGAAAAATGCCAAAGGAGTGGGTTTTCAAATTGGGATGAGCCAGGATAGAGATAGGATAGGCCAGGAGGTCAGAAAGGGTAGACTCAGGGCACCAGAGAACCTGGAGCTGGATGGGAGTAGGACCTGATGGTCAGAGGGAGAGCTGAAGAAAAAGGAAAGGGTGGGCACCAAGCCCAAACAATATAAAACTTGAGCAAACAACCTTGAAGGCAGGAGAAAACACAAAACTTTTGTTTTTGTTTATTCACTTGTTTATTTTATATCTATGATTCTTTGAACTGAAGCAGAGCTTACCTCAACGTGTGGGCATTTCTTTTCTTTTTTCTGAAGTAGGAATCTTTGTTTGGTCACTATAGTTGCAACCAGTTCAAGGCCCACATATTGAGACTGTGAGGCAGTGCAGCCTAGCAGAAGGAGGACAGTCTGGGCCGTCATTCAAACCTTAATTCAGTCATTTGCTGGCTGTGTGAACTCTGGCAGGTCATTTAACCCACTCCAAATCTCAATTTCCTCATTTTAAAATGGCAGTAATAATAGGTATTCATGGGAAGACTGTAAGGCTTGAATGAGGTGAAATGTGTAAAACATCTGAAACATGGAATGTGCACCAGAGAACCTGGAGCTGGATGGGAGTAGGACCTGATGGTCAGAGGGAGAGCTGAAGAAAAAGGAAAGGGTTGGTACCAAGCCCAAGCAATATAAAACTTGAGCAAATAACCTTGAAGGCAGGAGAAAACATGAAACTCTCGTTTTTATTTATTCACTTGTTTATTTTATATCTATGATTTTTTTTAACTGAAGCAGAGCTTACCTCAACCTGTGGGCACTTCTTTTCTTTTTTCTGAAGTAAAAATCTTTGTTTGGTCACTATAGTTGCAACCAGTTCAGGGCCCACATATTGAAACTGTGAGGCAGTGCAGCCTAGCAGAAGGAGGACCGTCTGGGCCGTCATTCAAACCTTAATTCAGTCATTTGCTGGCTGTGTGAACTCTGGCAGGTCATTTAACCCACTCCAAATCTCAATTTCCTCATTTTAAAATGGCAGTAATAATAGGTATTCATGGGAAGATTGTAAGGCTTGAATGAGGTGAAATGTGTAAAACATCTGAAACATGGAATGTGCTCGATATGCTAGAGCTATTTACTGTTGTTGTTGAAATCTACCCCGGCTCGCAGTGCTGCCCAGAGCCCTCTCCACGAGTTGCTTCTTTTGGGTATGAAAGGGAGTCCAGGACACTGTGAGCCACCTTGAGTCCACACCAGGTACTTCTGTCCAAGGGCATTTCATGGAGCTGAGAATAGATTGTCTGCCATGGCTTAGTGGGAGTGACAGATGGTCCTGCTTCCTGCAGCTACACGGGGAACATCTGGACAACAGGAACTGCAAAGTGAATCTCTTCAAACACTCCCATCTCATGGAGAGCTCTAGTCCCATTTTGTTCTGACTTCTTGCCCTTTGCCTTTTAATTTTGGCCCCCAGCTGCCCACCAAGAGCTCAGAGCAGCACTGTAATCCGTAACAATGAAATCTATGTCCCTCCATTCTCTTCTGCCCATAGTGGAAACATTAATCTCAGGTACAACACTCTGAAACAGCTGTGGTCCCATTTCAAGTTATTTTTATATTGGATAACATTCTGTCATTATTGTCTATCTGTTGAATGAAATGAAAAGGGGGGGGGAACACTTATGTCTTTGGGATCTCCTTATGAAATGAAATCCTTTCAGTACTTTAGGACCAAATAAACAAACCATCACCACCACCTCCACCACCACCATCAAAACAGAAAAAGAAATTAAGGGCTCTAGACTCAGTGGTAGGCCCTGGTCAGATCTGCAGCAGGCTGGATTAAATGAAAATAATAAGTGCAGTCCAAACCGGTTTGGCTCAGTGGATAGAGCGTCGGCCTGTGGACTGAAGGGTCCCAGGTTCGATACCGGTCAAGGGCATGTACCTTGGTTGCGGGCACAGTAGGAGGTGTTCAGGAAGCAGCTGATCGATGCGTCTCTCTCATCGATGTTTCTGACTCTCTATCCCTCTCCCTTCCTCTCTGTAAAAAATCAATAAAATATATTTTTAAAAAACACACCTTTTTTTAGAAATAAGTGCAGAATGTGACTGGCATACTGTAACTTTCCTGTGTGATAGGTATAGCTCCTGAGAGATGATGAGACCCCACTCAAAGCCTAGGGTATAAGAGGCAGCAAGCCAGGACTGTTTTCTTACTCCAAGCAGGCAGCCTTGACCACCAGACCTGTTAGTTTGCTAGTCTGATAAAGAATGATTTCTCTGAATCTTAATTGCCTTTCTTGCTCAATCTTCTAATCCCACTCTAACCTTTATGGACTGGCCTAACTGAGAACAAGAAAGATCTGGGTTTGCATTCTGGCTCTGCCTTCTAATGATCTATGATAACAGGAAAGTTATTTAACCTTCTAATCTTTGTTTTCTCATCTTTAAAGCAATGCACACTTCAAAAAGTTTTTTCTGGGCATTAAATGACATAATTCAAGTGAAGTGTCTACAGCACCCACACAAGTGATGCTCAGTAACTTTTAATTTTCTTCCCACCTCTTCCACAGAGAACCAGGTGAAAATAGCCCTGAGCCTCACCTATAAATTAATAACAATACCTATTTTGTTGATTCTAAGATACCTTTTGTCATTGTAATATCTTCCACTTGGCAACATCCTACAGTCTGGATAACCAGAGGGCAGTTGTGATGTGGCTGTTATTGCTTGTGAATATGTAAATTTATTGTTATTTCCGATGGCTTGACTGGACAGCTATAGCTCTCCTCTCCATTTGAGAACAATTTGAGAAGTGTTGTGAGTCCTGGTTTCGGATGGAAAATTTTACACAAATTCTGATAAGGCAAAAACAATGTCTTCACATCAAAACCAGCAAAATGGGTATCAGCCACATGTAAGAAAATATCAGAGACAATAGTGGAGCACTTTTTAAAGAAGAGCACAATCACAAGTGTGCTTGATGCCTAAAGGACAATATCAAGTGCAAAAACACAGGCCTTTTCAGACAACCCAATGGAAAAGTAATTCAGAAGATTCAGACTCTAAAGTGAAGAGGCTTTCCGAATACGTTAACTAATTTATTTTGATATATTTTTCTTTCAATTACATATAAAAATGATATGTAGTAAAAAGCTATTTCCAAATAAGTCTAAGAGAGTTATTTTGATATGTACACAATAAAAAGCCAAGTGATAAGAGAATATTGTATCAAAATTTCCTTTCAATCTTAATGGTATATAAAATAATGGTTCAGCTTATAACTAATGGCATCTTAGATTCATGAACTAGGGTTAAAAAAACACACACCACAAAACTCCCTAGTTTGTTACAAGAAATAAATGAGAGAGTGTGTATGAAAAAGCATTCTCATATCCACTGTCCAACACATGCTAATTGAATCTCATTCAGAATTGACAGTCTTGGACTCTTAGAAGTGACCTCAAAGATCATTCTCCTGGAATGGTTCTATTCTTCTGCCAGTTACACTGGTGCCAATTGTATTTACAGACCACTTTAGGAGCTTCTCAAATGTAGACATCACCATCCCTTGGCTACATTTGTTTGGAGTAGAGTCCAGAATAGATGTCTCTATGTTGGTGCCGACTTGGCACTAGAGCTCAGCCCAACAGACATGCTCTACAGGTAACAACGGGTCTTCAAGAAGATCCCTGAGTTTCGACATTTGATACTCACAGACTCAGCCAACAGTAGAGCGGAGAGAAAGCCAGAGCATCCACAGAAAAAGAGAGAAAACAGAAACCACTAGAAAGTAGAAGTCGGGATCAAAAAAGGACCACAAAAAAAAAGCAGAGCCCAAAAAACAAAGCAGCAGAGGAATTAAAAAAGCAGGAAGAGAAAGAAGCAGAGATGGAGATCATCTGAAAGAGCCCAACTCACCCAAAGTCAGCCTAAAGTTGGGATTCAGTGTAATGCGTTCCTCAGTTACTCACACTTATGAGATTTTTGCAAAGAAATAAATATACTTTTTAGCTGGTTCTTTATAACTCTCTTTTTTGTCAACTGATCAGTGGTCTTTGTTCTTAATGCATTCTTTAAACTCCTATAGAGATTAAGCTTATAGCCCATTATAATAATGCCTAAGAAAACCAATTGAAACATTTCCATATCTGTAATTCACAATAACCACACAAACACTATGCAGATCACATTTAATTTTCATCAAATTGTCATAGGCAGCAATTCCCTTGCTTATGGATTTTGGGAAGTGGTAATTTCCTTTAATGTATGGCATATTTACAGTAATTAAAAGCATTTTTTGTTTTTGTTTCCATTTGTTTCCAAATGCACAATCAGTGTGAGGTCAAGGAGGTCAACTGGAACTGAAAGAAGAAACAGACATGGGACATAATGAGGAAAGACACAATCTTCTTAAAAACAAGACTGAAAACTTACTTCCAGGATGTTCTTTCCTCCCCAATGGTAATCCTGATTGAAATGTTCCACCAGTAAGTGAGGACAAATACCCAGTGAACTGACAAGATTCCTTCATGTTGGACTCTCATAAACATAGGACTGGTTGAAATGTGGAAAAGGCTTGATTTGGACCTAGAAGGTTGACTTAAATCACTGCTCTGCTATATAATAGCTGATGTCCTTGAGCAGATCATCTGGACCCTCTGAGTCTCCAACACACATCCTCAAAGTGAGATGCTAATACTTACTGCATAGGGAGTTGTGGGAATTCAGTCAGTGAGATTTGTAGATTGCAGAAAACCACAAGGGGGTGAGGACCGCACAGCGGGTGGGGCATGAGACTGAGGAGTACTGTTCTACTTGATCCTAGGAATACCTTGTCACTCTGGGCAGGGCAAGCGGAGAGGAAGTAGGCTCTTGCCAAAACAACATTAACTTAAGTCTCCAATCTTACCCTTGCCAAAACTGCTATGTGATCAGATTGATTGACTACTATAATCCTCAGCCTCTCAATTATCCCTCCACTGCTGGGTAAGGCAGTGTGTTTTATCTGACAAGATTATTTTGCTTTTTAAAATCTTGGTTTATTTTTATTCTCCCAGCCTATGATCCCAACAGGTTTTGTGTGTTTCTTCTGTTGTTTCCCTAAGCTTATCACTAATGCTAATTTTGGCTGAAGATAATTTTCCCCAATGCTTAATGCTTTTTGGCCTGAGTATTTAGCAATATGCTAAAATACAGATTAAAATAGTGAGCCCATTTTTTAAAAAGTGGGTGTAAAATGTGGGTGGTTTTTTGTTTTTTTTCATCTTTGAGGTTTGTATGCAGGCACCTCTGTGGTACTGCTTTCATTTTGAGACATTTTTACACATAATCTGTTTTCTTTCCTCATAGAATGTTGGCATAGCTATAAAATACCATGATCACACTGAGATATAGAGTTATATAGCTATTTGGTCTCACTTAGTAGCTAAGGCTCAAAACTATTAAGTCCAAATTTATGCTTTTGGAAATTACAAATGACCTCCTGCCATGGAATTCTATGGTTGGCTTTTAATAATTGCAACCATTACTTTCATTCCTCTAAGGCCAGGGATGCCCTTTAGTTGAACTCAATGGCTTGACAATAATTGGGGGGTGGGGAGGAGGGAGAATGCAGAAAGTAATAGTTTATGGTAGAAAGTCTGCCTCTCATTGCCCTGGTTTTTCTGTATTCCTCAATGGTTGAACTTTTTATTCAACACATTCATAAATATTAAAGAAGCTTTTGCTAAATCTATAGCATGGCGCTAGATGGTTGGGAAGAAAGGCAAAGATTTATAAGATATGGCTCCTCTCCTCTACGTTCTTATTGTGGACAGAAGACCCAGGTATTGCTGATTTTCCTTTGTCTCACCTTAGTCACATACTTCCTAGTCATAACCTAGACCTGGCCAATTTATGCATCCTACTCTCAGACCTCCTGACCCTATCTTTCCAGGTCATTTCCTCCAATACTCCCCAACTCCAACCATTTTTCAACCTCATCAGGACCTACAATCCATCCCTTTCACTGTCCCTGGCCCCTCTAAAGTCTTTACTTCCCCTTACTCACCTTATACTCCATGGTCCATCATTGACAATCAATCACTTGCATTATTAAGCCCCATTCACATTCCCTTAAGTCCCTTTTCCTTCATCGAATCTCCCTGGTAAAGCCCTGCTGAAACCCTCCCCTCCTGCTCTTCACCTGCACCCTAGCAGCTGACTGTAGCTTGAGAGAATGTCCACAACCACACTGACAAGTCTCATTTTAAACTCACGACTCCCAACTGCAGGGGCCCTAGAGCTGCTGGCAATCTTTCTACATTGTCTCCATCCCATTCAATCCTCCAGTTCCAAAGGTCATTGTTTTACATGCCCTCTTCTCTCTTCAAACCTCCAGCACCTCCTCCATCCTTTTACCTCTTTCTATTTTACTAAAGAGAAAAAATAGAAGCTCTCCTAAGAGAACTTCCCTATCCTGCCAACTCCTACTTCTGCTAACTAACTACATTTGTACATAAGTGTCCTGCTTTCCCTCTTTTTGCTCTGGGTGATCTAATTAGGTTCCTACCTAAAGCCAAACTCTTCCACTGCACACTGATCCCTTCCCTTCTTATTTATCACAAACATACTTCCAGCAATGACCTCTTCTCTTCTCTGATCAACAATTTTTCTTTTCTTATTGGGTCATTCCCAGCAACATGCAAATATGTTGAATTACCACCCGTCTTATAAAATGTAACTTCCCTGGTTCCCACTTTCCCCTGTAGCGACTGTCCTTGAGTTAGCAAATCTCCGTGAATGAGCCCTCTCGATTCAGTACTTTCAATTCCTCAGTCTTTCATTCTCAAAATTGTGTCCCCCAAACTGCTTTTATCAAGATCTTTAGTGATCTCCACATTACCAAATCCAATGGCCAATTTTCAATCTTCACCTTATTCTACTTATTGGCAGCATTTTACACAGTTGATTACTGCCTCCTTTTTAAAATATTTCCATCTCTTGGCTTCTAGGACATCACTCTCAGTTCTCCTCACTGGTTTTTCCTTATCAATCTCCTTTCCATATTCCTCCTCGTCCTCCCGAGTTCTGAAGACTCCTTCAGTGACATCCAGTCTCACAGCTTTACATTTCAAGCCTAGATTTCCCCCTTGATATCCAATTGCCTACTCAAGTTCCACCTGGATATGTAATAGATATCTCAAACTCAGTATATGTCCAAAGGAACACAATTCTCCCTCTACCCCAAATCTATTTCTTCCTTTCTTACCCATCCTTCCAGTTATGCAGACTAAAGTCTTTGGAGTCAACTTTGACCCCTTTCTTTCTCTCACAACACATTCTAAATCTATCAGAAAATCTTTTTATAAACATATTTTTATTAATTTTAGAGAGGGATAGAGAAACATCAATGATGAGAGAGAATCACTGATCAGCTGCCTCCTGCATGCCCCACACCGGGGATCGAGCCCCCAACCTGGGCATGTGCTCTGAATGGGAATCAAACTGTGACCTCCTGGTTCATAGGTCAATGCTCAACCACTGAGCTACCCTGGCTGGGCTATCAGAAAATCTTTTATATTTCCTTTTCAAAATCTATCCAAACTCCAAACACCTTTCACCACCTCCATTACTACCATCTTATCTAAGTTATCATTGTCTCTCACCTCTTACTATAAAAGATCCTTAACTTCATCTCTCCTTCTGTCCTTTTCCTCTGAAATCTATTTTCAACCCAGCATATGGAGTAAGTAAGCTTTTAGAAAAAAAATCTAAGTAAATCAATGTAATTTCTCTGCTCAAACCCTCCAATTGATTCCCAACTCACTCAGAGTAAAAATCAAAGTCCTTCCCATGACCTGTCAAATCCCACCTTTCTGACCTCATTTCCTACGACTTTCTCCCTGGCTCACTCAGCTCAGCCACACTAGTGTCCTTCCTAGAAAAGACCAGCGCTAGGCAGTAGTGTTTAAGACATAAAACAGATTATTTAGTTAGACGAACCCGGCTTTCATGACCACCTCTACCACTGTCTCTATCAGCAAAACAGACAAGGTTCTGAGAGATGAAATATGTTTTAAAAAAGAGATTTTCAATTTATACTAGACAGTATTTTCTTGCAATTAAAAAATAATTTAAAATAACAAAATACGCACTAGACAGTAGTGTTTAAGACATAAAACAGATTATTTAGTTAGACGAACCCGGCTTTCATGACCACCTCTACCACTGTCTCTATCAGCAAAACAGACAAGGTTCTGAGAGATGAAATATGTTTTAAAAAAGAGATTTTCAATTTATACTAGACAGTATTTTCTTGCAATTAAAAAATAATTTAAAATAACAAAATACACAAGTGGTGGTGATATCTGATCCACAGGGCTATCATGATTATTACTTAAAAGAATATGTGTGCTCATTAAAATGGAGCTATAATTTAGCCCATCTTTCCACTGTTCTAAGTACAGAGCATTCATACTCTAAATAGCCAGTTGAATTTCACAGATAATAAAAGTGTGCCTTCTATGAAAGGTCCAATGTGCTTTCTTTATCTTCTACAAAACACTGGGATCCTTTCTAAGGGCCCAGTGGGGCTCTGTAAGAACAGTTTGGAAATCCTTAAATGTGTATGGACATTACTGTACAGATTTCCACTGAATGACATTTGATTAGACAAACCTCAAACATTTTAAAGGAAGACCGTTAAAATAGATGGGGGCTTGGAATCATGATAGTAACTAGTTGAGGAAAGATGAAGGAAGCCTAGTTAAAAAGCCTAGTTAGAAAAGAAAATCAACTTGGTGATTAATATTTACTGAATGTAACTAATCTTGAACTAGTCCTTCACTACCTCTCATTCTTTGAGCTTTTAGTCCATACCTTACTTAGTTTCTTCTACATCTTAACGCCTGCCATAATCTTTGAGCAGGTACCACAAATATATGGCATATTTATTACTCTTCCCCTCTCCTCTGGGCAAATATTGCTAATCTATCATGGCACTCTTACTACCCGGCCCTTAAAATGGCCTTCTCAACACAATAGTCCCGGCAGCCAGTATATTCAGTCATGGTTGCCATAAAATCTAAAACCTCTTTATCATCCTATGAAGGTTTCAATGTTCATTTAAGACATTCATCCAATAACCTAGCCTTGCAATTCCTAGACCTCTTTATTTGAACGACCTCTTCATTTCAGTCATCAGCCCCACCCTAGAAACTGCCATCAGTTGGAACAATCACCTGACATCCTTCTAGGTGACAACAATCTTCAATCTCCCAATGCTCTCATCACTTCACTTCTTCTGCCCAATGTCTTTAACGATGGCACCCCATTTTATCCAGAATCTCCTCTTCTGGCTTTTCTTTCCAACCCTGGGTCCCATGGAGAAAGCATAAACTGCTCTTTGCCAACATCTTGAAATTCCTTGCCACCATCCATTCCCCCATCCCTTGCGATACTCACCCAGAAAAAAATGGTACTGAGTTAGTGCTGCAGTTTTGTTTTTTCTCCAAGAAGCTGGGTGCTGATGGGAAAAATTCTACAATCACACAGATTCGTGCTGCAGCATTCTCAAGGCCTTGACCTTCAGCCAGGTTCTTCTTGTACTTGACTTTGATCAGCTCCCTCTCCCATTTCCCTTAGAGACTCTCAAATTTTCTCCATTTTCTGTAGGACTTTTTCCCAACAACTCCATTCTCAGAAAATAATCTTGTTGTTATTTATTGAGAAAAAACACACACAAGGAAACAGCATTTATCTGACCACTTCAGTTTCTAAACTTTCCCTGCAAAAATATGTCTATAGCAATGCCTGCCCTTACCATTGATATGCAAACCATAATAAATGGAATTGCCCCAATACTGTTGTTATTCTCAATCCGTTATGATTGCCAGAGAATCCCCAAAGCCTTGCTTATGGAGTCCACCCTCATTCTTTCAACTACCTTCAGCTGGACCTAGATGGCTACCCATAAGCCCTGGTATCGGCCTATGACCTGTCCACCTCTCTCAGGTCTGCCAGGCTATTTTAGCATCTTTCACCTTCTGTGCCAGGTCCCCAAGGCCATGTGATCATCTCTCATCTTATGAACAGAAAGGGGGCCCTCTGATTTTCATATTTCCTCTTTGGTCCCCCCCTTTTCATCCCCCCTAGAGCTCTTCCTGTATGCCCATCACTGAAGAAGGACCCCCTACCGGTAACAGCCAATCCTGCCAGCTGTGGTTTACAACCCTGGACCTTATCCACCGATTATATTCCTTATCATAAGCATTATAAATCTCTCCATATAGATTTTAATTGAAGTCTCTCATAGTCTTAAAAATAAAATGGAATAAAAATGTAAACTTCCTACCCCATTAAGCTACTTCATTGTTTCCCTTCCTATTATCAGAAAACTCTTTACTATTAGCCTCCATTTCCTTAAAACCTATTTCTTTCTTTCCTAACCCCTTAAAATGTGGCTACTGCCGAAACCGGTTTGGCTCAGTGGATAGAGCGTCGGCCTGCGGACTCAATATATATATATATCCTAACCCCTTAAAATGTGGCTACTGACCCACAGTTTTACTGGACCTTCTTTCTTTAAGGTTAACAGTGAATAATTCACAAAGCCAAGCGTCTCTCCCTGCTATTACCCGCATAAGCCTTACACTCAAATATCTGTGTTTTTTATCTTCATCTTTTAAAAAAACTTTTCTACTCTAAAATAAAATATTCACACAAAATGTGTTTACTGCATAAATATGAAGCTTGCTGTCCATGTAATAACTTCCCAGGACAAGAAATTCAACAATGCCAGAATCCCAGGTGGGCTGTGACCCTCCCAATCCCCATCCCACCCTCCTAAGGATAACCACTGCCCTGACTTTTCATCAATTACTCACTTGCTTTTCCTTATTCTTCTACCACCAGCATACAACCCTAATTACTTAGTTTTCCTGTTTGAAACTTTATGTAAATAGAACCACAAAATATATATATATATTTTCCCCTGGGCCTGGCTTCTTTCACTCAACATTATGTTTGTGAGATTTACCTATGTTCTTGTATTCAGCTGTAGATTATTATTTTTATTGGTCTTATAGTGTTCCACACTATATACCACAGTTTATTTATCCGTTGTACTGTTGATGGACATTTGGGTTGTTTTCAGATGGAGGCATATGGATAGTGCAGCTATGAACATTCTTGTATGTCTTTTGATGCATGAGCACACATTTCTTTTGGAGATATGCCTAAGAGTGACATTACTGAGTCATAGATTGCTCGTGGATGTTAGTTTTTCCCCACCCCTTTTCTGAATCTTTCCTTTGCATTCACAAAGCCAGTTTGGAAGATAGAAATCTAATTAAAAGACTCATACGCTTTAGATTTTTCAGTCCTATGGGATCCAAAATAGGGTGTTAGAGGCCTAATGCCTAAGTATTCTAGGGGCTCCAAGGAATGAAGAGATCAACACTCTTTGCCCTTTAAGATAGGGACAGAATGTTTGGGTCCCCATCACCTAGTAAAGTGTCTGGCACATAGCAATCACTTAATGAATGTTGGTTAATGAATGCATGATAATGGAGGGACTTGTAAAGCTAGTGAAAGTAGTGTGGTGGTCAAGTGATGGGTGGGAGGATGGGGAAAAGCTTGGCAGTCATTGCCAGAAGCTTCCAATGCCCAAGGAGATGTCTGACAAATGCAGGTTCAAATCAGAATGACTGGGCTCCACCAGGGGCCTCCTGCGGGTACCCTCGTTTTGGATGGGTGCCATCCCACTTTCTGATGTCATCCAAAAAGCAGAAGAAATATATTGTGCCTGAGGCCATTTTTAGAAGATGAGAGTAGAGTCATTTCTGCTTGTCACTGCTGCTTGCTCAGTTTGAACAAGCAAATGATTCAGAAATGAGCAAACCATTAGTGTAAAAAAAAAAAATCAATGTGTGAAATGCTCTGACAAGAACTACTGCATGGTGTTTTGAAAATGTAGTTTGAAAACTAGGCCACATTATTGTTGCTGGTTTGGAATATTTTGTCATCCGTTTTAGCTCACTTATTTTTTTACTTCAAGAAAGTCCTGAGAAATCCACTATTATCCAAAGATTTAGAAAGTAAATATCTCACCTTCACCAAAAAGGAATTTTGAATATCAAATAAGACATGACAAGGTACCTTGTCTCCTTTAAATGCACAAGCAAATTTGCTTTGGTATTTATAAATTTCATAACCCGTGATTCATGTTCAAAGAGAAAGCAGCAGCCCAGGAGGGATTTGCTCACAGGAAAAGTGCACTTATTATATTAACTCAATTAGATCCGCATTAAAATCTGTTCTCCATGTGGAAGAAACAGAACAATAGTGCAGAAAACCACTGTAATTTGAGGTCCCAAGCAGCATCCTGGGTTTCAAATGACTCACAGAAAATTAATGAACAGCCTAAAGCTCACAAATTAGGACAAAAATAGGATTTCCATAATTCTTCCTCCAATATGGTAGTGTACCAAGATGTTAGTAGTAGCCATAGAAATAATGACTAATTTAAGATGTTTGTGACATAGAGAACAAGTGGGGGAAATGGCCCACAGTTCTTGATTCAATTGGCAAGAGCTTGCAACACATTGCCAAGTAAAAGTGGGGAATTCAAATCATCATCAAATGTTGTTGAATTATTTTTCTTATTTACTCATTTCCTCCAAAGACTCATGGACACAGACAACAGTATGGCGATTGCCAGAGGGAAAGGGGAGCTGGGGAAGTAGAACTGGTTAAAGGGGGGATAATGGTTGTGGAAGGAGACTTGACTTGGGATGGTACACGCAATACAATATACAGATGGTGTATTGTAGAATTGTATACCTGAAACCTATATAATTTTATTAACCAGTGTCACCCCAATAAATTCAACAAAAAATAAATTTTAAAAAATTGTAATGTTTATGTACCTACACTGACCTTATCAATAGCAAGTAATAAACTAATTTGGGAAGTAATTAAAATGACTCATCCTTTGCATATAGGGGTGGACAAAAGTAGGTTTACAGTTGTGAGTACATCGGGGAGTAATTAAAATGACTCATCCTTTGCATATAAGGGTGGACAAAAGTAGGTTTACAGTTGTGAGTACATCAAACACAAAGTTTATTCTTGTATTATTATTTATTATTGCATTACTTATTTGTATGCCAACTGTAAACCTACTTTCGCCCAAACCGGTATATAAGCAATGTATACATATATGTATATGTGTATATTATGCATGTATGAACATTTGTATTCATGTTCATACATGTGTTCATTGTTATTATTGTCCTCTCTTCTAAATGCAAGATGAGGGCAAATTGTCCTGGCAAGTCTTACTACTGGGATAATATATATGTGGAGTGCCACAGTCATCATTTTATTCATTTTGTTGTCTTTTCTTCCCCTAGGAAATTTTTGGAGGAATTAGATATGCAAACCCAGAATACTAAGAAATTGCTGTTCAGAAAGAAGTGAGCACAATAAAACCATTCTACTGATGAACCTAACTTCCTAAAATGAAAACAAGAGAGTTGCATTACTGTGTTGGCTTTGCAATTTCTTCACAAATTAAAAATGCTCTCTTCTCTAGCAGATCAGGAACTTCTGCATACCTGGTATCTAAACCAGTTTTCTGATTGAAATGAGTACAGGCAAGCTCTGAGGCACTCTGTCCGGGGCTAGGACAAGAAAGAAGTGATCACCTTTTATCCCACATGACAAAACCCATTCAAAGATTTGCTGATTTGACAGCGACAATGAGTGCTATGGGTTAAACTACATTTCCTCAATAGATATGTTGAAGTCCTAACCCCTCATGCTTGTGAATGTGACCTTATTTGGAAATGGGGTTTTGCAGATGTCATTAGATGAGAACATCCTAGAATAGGGTGGGTCCTTGATCCCATATGACCGGTGTCCTTATAAGCAAGGAGAAGAAACACAGATGCAAAGGGAAGATGGCCATGAGAAGACAGAGGGAGAGATCGGAGTTATGCTGTCACAAGCTAAGAAAGGCCTGGAGGTACCACAAGCTGGGAGCGGCAAGGAAGGATTTTCCGTTGGAGACTTTGAATGGACCACGACCCTGCTAACCCTTCATTTTAGACTTCTAGCCTCCAAAACTATGAGAAAACAAATTTTGTTGTCAAGCCACCTACCTAGTTTGTGGTACTATGACGGTCCTAGGAAATGAATACAATGATAACAATAATATTAATAGCAATGCTCCATATATTATGTGTTTTATGTATGTGCCAGTAACAATACATGTGCTAATTCATTGGTCGTATGGTAGTTACTATTTATTATCCCCTGTTTCACAGAGGAGGAAGCAGGCATGGAAAACCTGATAGAAATGTGAAATGAGGAAATTTGTTTTCACGCCAATAAAACAAACCATCTAAGCAGCCTTCAAGCGTAGGCATCTCTCCAGCACAGGCCTCCTGGACAGGCTGTGGGGTGGGGTATCAGGAGGCATTGCCTCTGGCTTTGATTTTGCTATAAACTACCCCATAGTGCCTCTTGGATATTCCTTTACTTGT
>NW_005372121.1:3451839-3482625 GCF_000412655.1 Myotis brandtii
AGTAATTAAAATGACTCATCCTTTGCATATAAGGGTGGACAAAAGTAGGTTTACAGTTGTGAGTACATCAAACACAAAGTTTATTCTTGTATTATTATTTATTATTGCATTACTTATTTGTATGCCAACTGTAAACCTACTTTCGCCCAAACCGGTATATAAGCAATGTATACATATATGTATATGTGTATATTATGCATGTATGAACATTTGTATGCATGTTCATACATGTGTGCATTGTTCTTATTGTCCTCTCTTCTAAATACATGATGAGGGCAAATTGTCCTGGCAAGTCTTACTACTGGGATAATATATATGTGGAGTGCCACAGTCATCATTTTATTCATTTTGTTGTCTTTTCTCCCCCTAGGAAATTTCTGGAGGAATTAGATATGCAAACCCAGAATACTAAGAAATTGCTGTTCAGAAAGAAGTGAGCACAATAAAACCATTCTACTGATGAACCTGACTTCCTAAAATGAAAACAAGAGAGTTGCATTACTGTGTTGGCTTTGCAATTTCTTCACAAATTAAAAATGCTCTCTTCCCTCTAGCAGATCAGGAACTTCTGCATACTTGGTATCTAAATCAGTTTTCTGATTGAAATGAGTACAGGCAAGCTCTGAGGCACTCTGTCCGGGGCTAGGACAAGAAAGAAGTGATCACCTTTTATCCCACATGACAAAACCCATTCAAAGATTTGCTGATTTGACAGCGACAATGAGTGCTATGGGTTAAACTACATTTCCTCAATAGATATGTTGAAGTCCTAACCCCTCATGCTTGTGAATGTGACCTTATTTGGAAATGGGGTTTTGCAGATGTCATTAGATGAGAACATCCTAGAATAGGGTGGGTCCTTGATCCCATATGACCGGTGTCCTTATAAGCAAGGAGAAGAAACACAGATGCAAAGGGAAGATGGCCATGAGAAGACAGAGGCAGAGATAGGAGTTATGCTGTCACAAGCTAAGAAAGGCCTGGAGGTACCACAAGCTGGGAGCGGCAAGGAAGGATTTTCCGTTGGAGACTTTGAATGGACCACGACCCTGCTAACCCTTCATTTTAGACTTCTAGCCTCCAAAACTATGAGAAAACAAATTTTGTTGTCAAGCCACCTACCTAGTTTGTGGTACTATGACGGTCCTAGGAAATGAATACAATGATAACAATAATATTAATAGCAATGCTCCATATATTATGTGTTTTATGTATGTTCCAGGTGCAATACATGTGCTAATTCATTGGTCGTATGGTAATTACTATTTATTATCCCCTGTTTCACAGAGGAGGAAGCAGGCATGGAAAACCTGATAGAAATGTGAAATGAGGAAATTTGTTTTCACGCCAATAAAACAAACCATCTAAGCAGCCTTCAAGCGTAGGCATCTCTCCAGCACAGGCCTCCTGGACAGGCTGTGGGGTGGGGTATCAGGAGGCATTGCCTCTGGCTTTGATTTTGCTATAAACTACCCCATAGTGCCTCTTGGATATTCCTTTACTTGTATGTAAAACCAGGGAAATTGGATGATCTCAGAATTGCCTCCCAGCCCTGGAATGCTAAGACTCTACTCAAAACCTGTGCTTCAAATGATCAGATGGTGGTGACTTGCTAGGGGCCCAGATTTGTCCTGATGTTGGGGTTTAATATTCTGGGAGACTGGCTGTGCAATTTCTCAAGACACAAGGCTCTGGTTTTCCACTCAGGCCCATGACCTAGTGCTCAGATGTGGCCCCAGTCATCTGGCCCTAGGACTTGAAGGATCAATAGGACCCTGTGATGCCAGTGCCCCTGCCCTGGCCAGTGGCCCTTTACTATGTGGCCCGGGTAGGCAGCTTCTCTCTATGCTGGCTCAGGGGAAGCCTGTTTGAGCTCAGGGGGTGAGGATATTTCCAGGGGGGCGGGAGGGGGTGGTGGCCAGCAAGCACTGAAGGCCCAGTGTGGGCTTGTCTGCAAAGCTTCATGATTGGTATAATGCTATTGAAATCAATGGCTGTTCAACCTCTTTATTTATTTCTAATCTATGCCATAGCATCACTCCAGGTCCACTAAGCCCTAAAAGATGAAGCTCTGGCCAGTCATGACCACTCCTCCTGGTAATGTCCATTTGTTCTCCTAGCCAAACTACAATACCAGACAAATAATCCTCAAATGTAGAAGATGCACCTCAAATTCATTCACCACAGGCTGTGCTGCAATTCTGGGCCTGAGGGCTGGGATGTGCTGCTGTGAATGCTTCCTTCCATTTGCTCACCAGAAGGTAAACCTCGCTGATGCTTCAGAAGCTCTGATGCCACCTACTTTGTCCTTGATCCTGTTCTGTAGAGTTAGAGTACACAAAGCCCGGGTTTTAATGGGGGTGAAACCAGACAGGTAACAGGCATCTGGGGTATAAACTAGACATTGACAGGTAGACTGCTGTGGCAAACCCTGCTTATTGAATTCAGCATTATCTGGTTGAGAAGGTAATTGGGGGAGGCGGGGTTGCTTAGACAACAAAAATTTAGATGGGCCTTAACTTCTGTGGGCCTCAGTTTCTACACCTCACAGGTCTGGAGACCAGAAGTCCAAGATCAAAATGCTGGCAGGTGGGTTCTTTCTGAGGCTGTGAGGGAAGGATCTGTTCCAAGCCTCTTTCCTTAGCTTGCAGATGGCCTTCTCTCTGTGTATCTTCACAATGTCTTTCCTCGAGGAGTGTCAGTGTATTCAATTTTCCCCTTTTAATAAGGACATCAATCATATTGAATTAGGGGCCCACTTTACTCCAGTGTGACCTCATCTTAATCTAAGTAACTATATCTGCAATGACTGCTTCTAAATAAGAACACATTCAAAGGCACTGGGGGTTAAGACTTCAATACAGGAATTTTTGGTGAGCACAGTTCAACTCTTAATACCCTCCAACTTTTTAGAAGACTTAATACTATTAGATTTCAGCAGAAAGGACTTTCTAAGACTCTCCGCAGGAGTGCAGTCTCAGACTCAGCTCTCTCAGCCCACCCCGATCTCTTGTCTGGCTATGTAAGAAAACTGAATCTATTTCTACAGCATTTCTCCTCCAGCCTTCCAGAGAGGCTGCAGAGCATAATCATGTGGGCTCTAAAGTTAGACTGCCTGCCTGAGAATCCCAGCTCCACCACTTACTAGCTCTGGCACCTTGGAAAGTTACTTAACTTCTGTGGGCCTCGATTTCTACATCTATAAAATGGAGCATAAAAGTACCTTCTCAGTCAAAGATGTTATAGATTGAATTATGCCCTCCAAAATTCATACGTTGAAATCCTAACTCCCAGTACCTCAGAGTGTGACCTTATTTGGAAATAGGGTCATTGCAGATGCAATTAATTAAGTTAAGGTCATATTGGAGTAGAGTGAGTCCTTAATCCAATATGACTAATGTCCTTATAAAAAGAACACTGTGTGAAAAGAAAGATATATAGGGAGAATGCAGCCATCTGCAAGCAAAGGAGAGGGGCCTGGAACAGATTCTTCCCGCACAGCTCTCACAAGAAACCACCCTGCCAACATTGTTATTTAGGACTTTTAGCCTCCAGAACTGTGAGACAAAAATTGTTGCCTAAGCCACTTGGTTTGTGGTACTTGGTTATGGCAGCCCTAGCAAACTAATACAAAGGGATATTAGTAAGGATTCAATGAGCTATCCTATATAATAAAAGGCTAATATGCAAATTGTCCCCTCGACCGGGAGTTTGACCAGGGGGTTGGCCGGCCAACCGCCCATGGCCTCGCCCACCCCAGCCAGCCTCACCCCCGATCAGCCCCCCACTACACCCCGATTGGGGTGGGCCGGCAGAACCCCACCTGTGCACAAATTTGTGCACTAGGCCTCTAGTTTCATATAAAGCACTTAACATGGTTCCTGGTACTACATAAGCAGAATACAATGGAAAGCACTGTTGTTATTATTATTGTTGTTGACACACTATACTGCTAGTAAGTGGAGTAACAAGGTACTTATGTTGGATCTTTTGGGCACCAATCCCACATTTAGGCTCAGAGAAGCTTGGGGATATTTCCTGATGCTCTCCAGTTGACATGACTCCTTGCTCTAGCTCTTCTCACACCTTTCATTGTGAATTTACTTTAATTTCGTTTTTAATTAAAAATTGATTTATGTCCACAAAAGAGCATTTTAATTTTCAAGAAGAATAAAAACATAAAAACAAACTCCCTTAATTGGTTGCTTCTCAGAGGCAACCAATTTTGCAATATTTCTTTCCAATCTTTTTTATGGCTTCTCTTATATAATTCTCTCCATACATACAATGGGATGACCTGTTTTTTTTAGCATTGTATCATAGTATTTTCCATGCCATTCAGACATTTCATAAGCCTAACCTTTAATATGCACACAACAGTCCATCTATGCATATACACGATTTATTTTTAGCTTCCTTCTATTGTTGTTCATTTATTATGTATCTTTTAACTTCCGAGGTGCTTTCTTCTTGTGCCTGAAGTTAATATCTTGAAAATTGATTTTTTTTTTTTGCTTACATCTCACTCTTCTCCCCATTGATATCTTTCTCTCTCTCCTTCTCATCCTGCTTCTCCCAATTTCAGCTTTATAAATTACATTTATAACATCTTTTTTTAATACCATTTCTACATTTGAGGAGTGTCCTCACACTCCCCACTTTATTAGGTGTCCACAATAGCCCTGTGGTATAAGCAGGGACTATAGAAACTAAAATGCAGACAAGGAATCTGCCAAGGTCACTTAACCCAGAAGACCCTCATTTAGTGTCTACACAAGGTCACTATATGAAGGTTCTTTTGGACACATATTTTTAAAAGCAACACAAAATACACAAGGTTTGGGAAAATAGCTTTTCATTGTTCGTATTTCTCACTTTTCATTGTTTGTATCTCTCACTTAACCATGGTTATAGGTTTTTCCAAGAGTCTTAAAAATAAGGAAAAACAAAATTATTGCCACAGATGGTATATCTACTTGTGGTCTTTCAAACCTTATCAGCAAGTATCACACTGACCTTCACACAGAATTCCCCCCCTCGAGTCTATTGCCCCCCTCCCTTTTACAAGGAAGCAGAGTACTGATTGTTAATGAGGATTGAGGATTGTCTCCTGTTACTTCTGGCTACATTGAGTTCTCTCCCGAGGGAAATAATACCCTCAGAACCAGCCCTTTAGCGCTGTCTTTCCAGATTTAAAAAGCGGCTTGGACAGTTACGAGGTCAGATTTCCCCGTTGTGCAGGTCCCTGGGGGCCAATGGGCTTCCTGTGGAATGTGGAGATAACCAGATTATCTGGGTCTTCTTTCCCAGATGGTCTCCCATCCTCTCTGGCTTCCCCATTTCCTTGTCAAAGAAAAATAATGAAATATCTTAGTCCATGTTTAACCAAATATTAAACCTTGATTTTACCAGTTGTTCAAGACAATGTTTTCAAAGCCACAAACCTATTTCAATAGCTGGAATAATACTAGTATTTTCCATAATAACAGAAAAACACTTAAAAAAATTTTTATTGATTTCAGAGAGGAAGTGGGAGGGAGGGAGAGAGATTGAAACATCAATGATGAGAGAGAATCATTGATCGGCTGCCTCTTGCAAGCCCCACACTGGGGATCGAGCCTGAAACCCAGGCATGTGCCCTGACCTGGAATCAAACTGTGACCTCCTGGTTCATAGGTTGATGCTCAGCCACTGGGCCACGCCAGCTGGGCCGGAAAAACACTTTTATAGCTTGTCATGTGCCAGCCATTGTTCTGAACAGTTTATATTAATTCATTTAGTCCTCACAACAACCCTATATGGCAGATTCAATTATTGCCCTGTTTTATAGATTGGCAAACTGAAACACAAAGTTATTTGCCTTGCCCTAAATGGCACATACAGCAAAAGCTTGAGGGAGACTTTGGAGAAGACAGTCTGGCTTCAGTTTGGATTCTTACTCACTGTATTATGTGGACCTTTCAGGCACTGTGCTAGTCTCTTTATACACATCGTCTTATTTAATGTCCACATGATATAAGGTATATTATTTACCTCCATTTCACAGATGAGGACAATGAGGCTCAGGGGAGTTAAGTAACTTGCCCAGGTCACCCATTGGTCAGCTCAGAGAAAAGAAATGAATTTGCCTTCCTGTTTCTCTGGTTTACGAAACCATTGACCCAGTGATGAGACATCTCAGAGAATGATGTGAATGCTGATCATAGAATCTTCCTAGGAATGAAGTGGAGCAGTCAATAAGCAAAGTCTGAATAGGGCTGCTGTGCCGCTCTGCTGTGTGCTGCTGCCGTTCTCCTGAGGAACATAGCTTTTAGCACCACCACCCCAGGCTGACTGAGTCCCCAGGGAGCTGGGAGGCAAGGGGAGATTGATGACCATCTGCAAATAGACACCAGAGAGAGGGACACTGTAGGGGTGGGCTGTTATTTCAGATTAGGCAGAAAAACAGAATGGTGAGGCAGCACGCAGAGAGATGCTTTGACCTTGACCTTTGGCAGGAAGAAAAATTAAGTCCAATCACTCACTTAATAAAAGGCATTCTTCAAAGAGACCCGATTTACACGGTTATTTTAACGGCATTTTGCCCTTGTGGAAAAACAAGCTTCAAATCATTTAAATTTGCATATTAGTGCAATGGGGAGCTTAATCTGGGAGGTAATGAGATCTCCCAAAGAAATGAGAACCATGAACTGAGGCACAATGAAGACATGGAGCTGCTGATAAAGATAAAATATTTATGGAGCTATGGGGTCCCGGGCAGGGGTGTGTGAGGTGGGGGGAAGGCAGGAGGCATAGAAGAAGAGAACAAGAGGGAGGGGTGACTCCTGTGACTCCTGAATTTGGTTTCAGGAAAACAAGATTCTTAAGCACAGAGGACATTTTTTTTAAATGCAACTTTACAAAATGAGGTTACAGATTATTTTTCAGTTAGTATCAGGGAGGTTTTCATGTGGCAACAACTTTTCAGTCACAGCTGGGAACACATTCTTTCAGAAGCACAGATCCTTTGGTTGTTTTATTGCACTCTAGGGGGTATTGTTGAAAATAACAAGCTAGATTTCTTTCTGGGCTCATTGATACCTGGGCCTGCATTGTGGCTCTATTCATCTTCCTAGGACAAGCAGCTGGCTTGAAATCTAACCCTGTAATTTGCCTTCCATAAGATTTCTTACGAGGGAATCCCAGTCAGCCATACTTCCCACTCCAAGGAAGCAGGATCCATTTGCAGCAAGAAATCTTGGCCCTTTGGCATTTCAGAACTGAATCGTGTCCCATTCCTCACACAGGGTTATTTGCCCCATCCCAGTGCTCTGTCTCAGGGAACTGAGGCTGCCGTGGTATCCAGGTGGGGCTATTCGCTGGACACAGGCAGAAATGAACGACAGTGCAATACAGAACTTTCAGGTGAACCTGCATCCTTGCGCTTCCATAAAGAGCAACAGGATAACAAGAATAGCATTTCCACTTGTGTACAGATTGCACTCCGAATCATCTGGACACTGACATGAGGCCTAATTGATTGGAGAGGCCGGTGTTTCTATCAGCTGACCTGCTGTTTCCGCTCTCACAGGGTCTGGTTGGCTGTCAACAAATGTAATTGAATGATGACCACAGAGCGAGAAGGCCAGAAATCTGATTCAGTCCTCCGAAGAAGGCGCTGGCTGCTCAGGCTGCAAGGTTTGCGATTCTGATATTTAGAAACACACAGTATGTTCAGGGGCACAAGCCAGAAAGTCAAGTCTTATGGCATCGTAGCACTTGAATGAATTGTGTGAGGTCCTTTGTGTTCATCCTTAACTTTGAGTGTGACCTTCAAAGCGCCCGAAGTGACAGTTCCATCCATTTCACAAACTTTACCCTTTTCTGTTGAGAAATTTTTCTTTATATAACATCTGAAATGCCAACTCGCTCCTTTTCTGTCCTGTTTCTTATTCTCCTTGTCCCTTTCCCTGGGTTTCATATTTTCTCTTTAACTTTGCTATTTTTTTTCTTCTCTGTATCCAACATCTTTATTCTCCTCAAAGTTTAGAACAACCCCTTCTTAATAATTTGGTATTGTCCTATATATTCCCTACAAAAGATTAATATTTATTAATTTCTTCATTTTTGGTCCCACTCTGGGTCCTGCAAATTTCAAAAACATTTTTGCATGGGTGACCCCTATTCAAATCACAACTGTTTCCTATTATTCTTTCACTTCATAGCTGAGAGTCTGGGCAGCTACTTGAGTTTACCACCAGGCATTTCCTCCAGTTGCAATCAAACTTGTTTTCTGATTGTTTTATGGTCACCCATTCCAAATGGTGAGGTACCTTGATGGTAGGTATATACTGGCATTCAGAAACTTAGGATGTACACTTTCAATTCAGTTATTTAAATATTGACTTTTCAAAAAGATGCTAGAATAAGTACTTTCTTAAACACACTCTCATGCTCCTTGAAGCTTAACACAGGTCCCAATGTTATTGTATTGACTATTTAAGTACTTTCCTAAGGACACTCCCATGCTCCTTGAAGCTTAACACAGGTCCCAATGTTATTGTATTTGCACAAAATAGCCTGTGAAGTGTCATGATAAAGCTAAAATAAAACTTAAAAGGCAGGCTAAGGGGACTTCAAGAAAAGAAGAATTGCATCGAAGATCAGTTAATACATGAATTATGCTTTAGAAATATGTGAAGAGAGGTATGAACCCTATCTTTACATTTACTGTGAAATTCAGCTGTCATTCCATTACACTCTAATAGTAGATCTCTGGAAAAGAACAACCATACAGAAAGAAGAAAAGAAATATGAGAGCATTTTCATCTCAACTGCTTGTGTGTTTCAGCAGTAATAACAGCTACTAATCCTGTGTTATATATTTGAAAGTTACTAAAAGAGTAGATTTTAAAAGTTCTGACCACTAACAGTAACAAAACATAACTATGTGAGGTGATGGATGCTAACTAAATTATAGTTATCATTTCACAATATATACATATATCAAATCATCATGTTGTACATCCAAAAATTATATCTCAATAAAACTAGGGAGAAAATAATACCTACCTCTATTGAGAGCGTCCTACCTGCTTCCAATGTTTTAACTGCTTTATGCACACGAACTTAGTAATTCCAATAGGCTTAGGTCCTAGGCATCTTTATCCCCTTTTTGCAAATGAGATGGTTAGATTAAAACGTGCTGAAGGTCACACAGTTAATAAGTGGTCAGTCAGGCCAGGATTCAGCTTCAGGGATGTCTGATACCTAATCCCATACACTTAACCTCCCAGCTTTTAACTTCTGTGCTTTATAGTCAATTCAATCTTTTCTCATGACTGACCAACATAACATCCACTTGCTCCAAATAGGTCTTCCTATTTGCAGTCAGTCCCCATCCCACGCCCTAGGCCTGGGCAAACACTGATCTGCTTTCTGTCACTGCAGTTTTGTCTGGAATGTCATACAAACCGGGCGAACAGTTGGAAGGCTGTTGTGTCTGGCTTCTTTCATGTCGCATAAAGCTTTTGAAATTCATCAATGCTGTTGCTTGCACATGATGGTTATTTTTCCTCTCTTTTCTTTTATGCCACTCTACCAATCTCCCATCTTAAATGCAAAATACAATGAAACAAAATAAATATAGGAATAAAAAAGTAAACCTCCAGAACGCCACAGCCTCCCTCCAGCCTCCCCTATCTCTCTCCTCTTTGTAGCCAAACTTTTTGAAACAATCAGCCTTTTACTTTCTCCCCTCCCACTCGTTCCTCAGTCCATTGCATTCTGGTTTCAACCCTATCTCACCTCTGAAACAAGCTCATGAACAACTCCCCTTTCACTATATCCATGGACAGTTTTATCTTTCTTAGCATTTTAGCAACACTTGATGCTATTGAGCACTCCTCCTTTAAACTCTTGACTCACCTTTATCTTTCTTAGCGTTTTAGCCACATTTGATGCTATTGAGCACTCCTCCTTTAAACTCTTGACTCTCTTCTTTCCTCTCTGACCCCACCTTCTCAGCCTCCCTCTCAATATGCCTTTAACATAAGTGCTCCCTGAGGTGTAAGTCCTAAGACCTCTGTTGTGGTCACTTGCACCCCTTCCTGGACAATTTCAACTATCCCCATCTCTCTAGCTCTGATCTCTTTCCTGAATTCCAGACAAATGTATGCTTTTGTCTAATAAACATCTTCATTTGAATGTCCCATAGATATCTCAGAACCATATATTCAAAATTAAATTCAACATTACAATACCCCCCTCAAAAAAAACAAACACACAAAACACCAAAATTGTTCCTCCACCTGTTCCCAGTTTTAGTAAATGGTTTTAGTATCAACCATTTGTCCAAATAAAAAATTCATGTTCAATAAATCACCAAGAATAGTCAATGCTACCTCCCAGATCTCAGAATCTGTATATTTCCCTCCATTCTTACTATCAACCCCAGTTCTAGCCACCATTACATCTCCCCATGAGCACAATGCTGCCCCATAATGTTTTCATCACTGTGATTTTTCTAAAACATAAATCTGATCTTTCATTTTCCTGTTTAAAAGTATATAGTGTCTCAATCCCAAGCTCCTAAGAAAGCAAAGACCTCCATGACTGGGCCCTATGACATTCCCTGGCCCCAGCTCACCTCCTCAGTCTTTACAGATAATCAATATCTTAAGATTGGGAGAGATCATCTGACTGTCCCTTGGGTCCTAAACAGAAGAAACAAGGAATGTAACGAGTGACAGGTTCTTGGCCATTTCTTAAGAGGCTGGGTGTTGGCAATGACTGAGCTACTGGTTGCTGTCTGCTTCAGAGGAGAAGGTAAGTCCCCCAACGCAAAGGCAGAGGAGCTGTGTTCAGGCAGCAGTAGAACTTCCAAAGGAAGAGAAAGACAAGACAATGAGAAGAGGAGAGAAGCTCTCAGAGACCCCATCTTAGAAGTGTGGGGCTCAAATCAATCAACAGAGCCTCCCTTGCTCTGTCCCATATTTTGGAAGGTCTGGTCAAAAGGCTTCTAATGGGGACAAAAGCATTACTGAACTCAGAGAACTTCTCATTGTCATCAAGAGCATCTTTTAAATCGGCCAGCTTGGGTTTGGGGGTCAGGCGCAGAGAGCCCATGGAGCAGATGCCACTCCCTTCTCAGTTGTCTGACTGGAAACAAGGACCAGAGATCCGAAGTGAGCTTGACTTTGAGTTCAGTTTATCATTGAGTGTTTGCAGTTACCGGCTTTCTCTCAGGATGCCTTCCTACATCACACCTCACACCCCAACTCCTCTTCTCTGAGCAGAGTTATTTCTTTGTAGAAGAGCCTCGATTACCAGACATAAGACCATCTTCCCAGAACCAAGTTAACTAGGAGGCAAAATATACACACATTCTTGCCTTCTGCAAATCAGGAGCACCCAAAAAATTATTTTTAAAGAATTTGGTTAGGATTCCCAAGAAAAGATGTCAAAACAGTCATTGTAGGAAAAAATGATTCCCCCCACCTCCCATTTTACATTAAGGAAGGTGAGTATTGGTGAGGTTAGGTGGCTTGCCCAAGAACAGGTAATTTGTCCAAGGTCAGGTGACTTGCCTGAGATCTGGTGACTTGCTCAGGATCACACTATTAAGCTAGTATCAAAGCCAAGATTGAAAACCTGGTCTGACTTTGGGATAATATTTTTTCCACAATATCACACGTGGTTCAACAGCTGTGCACAGTCCCCTTCCTCGCCTCTACTCCAAAACAGCAGACACACCCCACTGTGGAACTTGCAAAATGCTTCTGAATAATCAGAATCCGTGATTCTACCACCCTCCGCTTACAGAGTTGGTTCATGTCGTTTCCTCCTCTTTGGGGGAGGTGGGACTGTAGAGAGACTGATGACTTCACTGTAGCGCATCCAGTGAGTCAGGGACTGAGCCAACTCCCCGGATTTGTCTTTCTGTTTCTGAGTCAGCTGGGCTAGTCAGCCTCCCACGCTGTAAACACACCACAGAGCAGGGAAACAATGAGGCTGCTTATGTAGGAAAGACCTGCCTCCCTGCGGAGTGTCACCACATGTCCCTTTTCATGCACTTGAACAGTCCATTCCTGCAGTTGGTTACTAGGAAAACAGGCAAGAGCGATATTGTAAAAGAGCCCCCTTGAAGGGGCTTGCTCCATGTCCTTGGTGATAAAAATAAACCCACTAGCGTCTCAGATTTGAGCGTAAGTGGGCAACAAAACTGAAGTGGAGACTGTGGCAAAGGATAAAGTCGTTAGGACCATCCAGCCAGATGTGCCTCTACTGTGTCATGCCATGTAAGACACACTGTCAGGAAATAAATATTACCTCTGTCCTGGAGAAAAACTGTCATCTTTCCTAACAATATCAAAACCTGAGCTTGTGAGGTAGCCACAAAGGAGGGAAAGATCTACATCCCCTGAGGCAGTGTTTCTCAAACTGTAGTGAGCACTTCTTCAACATGCAGATATTTGGCCTCACTCCTAGAAGAATGGAGGGCTGGGCGGGGACAGGGTGCCTGGGCATCTGCATTTCTAATGATCTCTTTCAGACCTCACAAAGGTGGACTTCAGTTACTGCTGCCGCCACTGGGTGGCCTCAGTGGGGTGCTGTTTCCCATTTATTGCTCTTACTCTAGTGTTTCCCCTTTCAAACATGCCTGGAGCATTTCAACAGACTGTGCTCAAGGCATTGCAATAAAATAAAAATAAACAGAGAATCGCTTGCAACTAAATAATCTGGTTTACAAGAGATTTCTCATCTTCAATGTGGAGTTCCCTACATGGTTATCTCTCAGCTGGACTCCAGCCTGGCCAGGCAAGAGGACATTATTTTTTACCACCCAGGTAGGCATGTCTTCAAACATATGGAGATGCCTTGAAGTCCAGACTTAGGAGGGGAAAGCTCAGGAGGAGCCAAGATTTCCCCCTCCAGTCTACCAACACTCTCTTCTGAGGTTCACTCTTCTGTCTAGAAAACTACCCACCTCTGGCCTCAGCCATTGATTCTGGGAGAATCTACATCAGTGAGAAGATAAAATCCCCTAAATACTCATGATTTTACCTAAGCCAATGCCACATCTGGATCAACATCAATTCCAGAAAATAAAAGCAGGAGAGAATTTGGGGGGGAGGGGTAGTAGAAGGGGTCAATTCATCTCAGCTCGTTCTGCACAAATCTTAGTGATCAGATCTTGGTGATCAGAGAGGCAGCAACTTGCAAAATAGACCAGGTTTGACATTTCAATTTAGCCATTTGTCCATTTAACCAGCATTTTTTTGAACACCCACTCTATGCTAGATTTCATGATAAACACTGTAGAATAATGAACAAGACATGCTCTTGCCCCTGTCTTCACTGCACTTAGAGCCCAGCAGGTAAACAACTAAAACAACTAAACAAAAGCCAGATCTGATGGTTCACAAACCATATCTAGGCCTACACAGCATGTTAAACATCAGGGCATTTCCCATAAATATTTAGATTTCTAACTTCTTTAAAATCAGAAAAGATGGCAAAAGTGGGCTTGTTTTCCCTAATGGCAACCCTTGTCTAGAGCTGAGACATGGTCATTCATCTAGAAAAGCATGCACTCTCCAATTCGCCACACTCTCCACCACTCCTAAGGACTCCACAGAGGGCTAGTTACACCCATTTGACTTACCTGTCCTGCACCCAAACACATCTGAGTTGAAGACTCTGGTGTTGAAGCGCATGGAAGAGGTCCTAACCTGGTCCGGAGAGTGAAAGGTGCAGTATCTCCCAGGAGATGAGAGGCAAGGAATGGAGTACGTTAGCACTGGGAGACAGAGGAAAGAGCATATGCGAAGCCCTGGAGATGAAGCTTGGAGAGTCTGAGAACAAGGGGACTGGTGTGCCTGGGGAAGGTAGGATGTTGCTCACTGCTGGATTATGAAGCCACCCCCATCTGATTGTTTTTGGAAGGTGGCTTGGACTGTTTGTTGCATGGAGAGCAGGCTGGGAGGAAGCAAGATTCAGTTGGGAACAGGTATTTTAGGACATCCATGAGCAGTCCTGTAAAGAAGCCATTCAAGAACGCTAAAGGATTGAGTCTTTTTTTTCTCTTCCTTTGATCCCCTGCCCAATTGCACAACAGAGTCCTGGGCATAGAGTAGGTTCTGACTCAAAGCTCTGGCAGAAACAGTGACAGAATGGTTCAGTCCAGTGGTTACCTGGCTTTGCACAGAGAGGATGCTCTGGGTTTGCATAGAAATATGACCTTTCTCCCTGACCCCGTAAAAGGGTAAATTAAAAAATATCAATAACAAAAAAATGAAGCCATTCTAAAGTCATTGATCTTATCTGCCTTTGTTTTGGGTGACCCCTTTGTCTTGGACATGACTTTCTTGAGAGGGAGCATGCCAGTGCTGCCAAATCTCCCCCAGGTATCCATCAAGTTTAAGGAAAAGTCATGAAAATCCTGCAAGCTAAAGAGAGGGGAAAAGTGCAAGTGTGCAAATAAAGTGGAAAAAGGGCCCAAGAAGCTAGAAAAATGCCAGATTTTCAATATCAGGAGAAGGGAGACTATTTCCAAGGAAAATTTTTATTTTTCAGCTTGACACAACTGATTGGGCTGGAGGTGTAGATCCATTAAAAATCGATTTAGACAAGATACTGCTGATTTCAAAAATACAGCTCCCCCTCCCAACCCCTCCTCCTCCACCACAAAGTGACAAATCCCAGCGTGGGAGAAACCCATTAGAACTCTACTTTATAGTGCTAACGTGGTCTGCTTAGATTTCATCAACTGGAGTATTTACTTTGGATAAAATGCAAGTTCTCTGCAGCAGTCAGGGGGAATTACAATAGATAGAACAAGCCAAGTGTTTTATAGATGAACCCGGACCCCAAGTGGGATGTCAATTAAAATTAATTGACTCTCCCACATCCATAGTCTCCTTTGTCTACTCTTGGGTCATCTGTTCTTTATAATAGGATCTCAGTGCTCTTTTTGAGCAGGTATTTTTCTGCTCAAATTTTTGCAGAGACTTGAAGTGTGTTGCAACCAGTCAAATCAAGAAGTTCCCTTGACTGGAAGTGAATAATGAGGGTTGGGGCCCCCAAGGATAGGGTTCCCAGTCGCCTTGCCCTATATGCATCTAACTGGTATTCTCCAATGACTCCTACCCAGCCAAAGGCTCGCAGTGTCTGAAAGACCATTGCCCTTAGTCATTCACAACGCAGGTATTAGGGGCTCTCCCTCACTCATTATAATAGGAAGGAAATTTATCTGCCGGGAAGCATCTGGTGGTCTATGGACTGAGAGGTGCCTGGCTTTGCTCTGGTGTTTATTTTAGCTGAAGACCACACATCATAGCTGCATTTACCTCAGTCCCATCTTATGTGTTTAAACCAAGAGAGTGGATCCTGGAGATATTCATAAAACTCTACAGAAACCTATATCCCTAATTTTCATTCAACAAGTATTTATGGAGCTTCTGTTATGTTGCCAGGAACTGTTCTGGGGGAAGCTCTGAACAAAACTATGAGTCCCTGCTCACACAGAGCTTGCATGTTAGAGTGGGGAAAATAGACAAGAAGCAGATAGCCACATAATGTGTCTGGCAGTGATAAGTCTACACATGAAGAATAAAGCAGGATAAAGGGGTCAGAGGCAATCAGAAAATTCCTCTCTGAACAGAGGCTAATGGGAGCAAGGAAGCAAGTCAGAGCCTGGTGGAAGAGCATTCTGAGGATAGGAAAATGCAAAAGCAAAAGTCCCGAGAGGAGTTTATGGAACTCCTGCCATCCTGCTACACAGCTTGTGTGACAGACTCAGGCCACAGCCTAGAAGAAAATGGTGCTGCTTTTCCTTTTCCTTCATTTTCTTTCTTCCTTTCTTCCCCTCTCTCCCTCCCTCTCCTTCCTCCCTGGTCTAAACCTTTGCTTACTGAATAAGCCTCTCCAACCCCTTTGCTCTTGGGTAAATGCACTAACAATGATAAAGCTCAAATGCTTTTGTGGTAGGACGTTTTCCTCTTCTGGGAGCTGGTGGCTCCTGAGGCAAAGGGATGCAAAGAAAGCTTTTGTATTGTACTTCAAGTTTCAGAGAGAAGCAGACACCCTGTCAGCACAAGGTATAGAGTTTGTACAGCGGGATATCCTAGCAGGAACTTTGTTGTAGGGACTCTTCTGGGTCAGGATCTGAAGAAGCAGGTCCCTACCTCACAGCCCCTCATGGAGCAGAGGCTGGCTGGTGTGTCACAATGAAGATCAGATAGGAGGAGAGGCAGGACCTGAGGAAAGGGAGCAGGTGACGAAATGGCTTAAAAGGGTCAAGGGGCTGTGTGTGTGTGTGTGTGTGTGTGTGTGTGTGTGTGTGTGTGTGTGTGTGTGCAAGAAAGATGGTGCACGTAGTAGCCCTCAAAAGTCCAGGGTGAATTCCTGTGTCTATGAATGGGTCTGGAGACATGATGAATGGCATAGAAATGCTATTTCCGACCCTCCACCAAGTTCCCCAATGCATACTAACCTTACACCCATGCCTTGTCGACTCAGTATGGGTAAGATTATCCCATCTACCCAGAGAGCTGAACTCATAATTTTCAAATACTGCGTATTTGTTTGACTCACTGATCATAACCCTTTTGGGTACAGCTGGTACTACCTTTTCTTTCAGTGTGAAGGATGCACTCTTAAAACAACACTACCTTGTTTTTCCAGAGTAGAGTGTGCTGAGGGTTCTTTATTTTGCTTCTCTCTCAGCTTTTACCTAACTTTCTCCAACTGCAAAAATCCTGTATCCTCATTTAAAAGCACCTCTAACTCCCTTAGCATTTGTTAGGTTAAAATGAAACACCATTGTTCCTCCTTTGTACCAGCCTGAAAAATACTTCTTTTGATTTGACTGAGTGGTGCATTAATGGCTGTCAACTGAGTTTCACCCCACATCTTTACAACCTAACTGTAGTGCTAGTAAATCTAGATGCTAAGTCTGCATCTTTTTAAAAATATATATTTTATTGATTGTTTTTACAGAGAAGAAGGAAGATAAATAGGGAGTTAGAAACATCGATCAGCTGCCTCCTGCACACCCCCTACTGGGGATGTGCCCACAACCAAGACACATGTCCTTGACTGGAATCAAACTCGGGACCCTTCAGTCCACAGGCCGACGCTCTATCCACTGAGCCAAACTGGTCAGGGCTAAGTCTGCATCTTTATTTCATCTATTCACCTCTTAGCCACCAGCTGTCACACACACAGTCACAGTAGAGCCTCCTTGCATTCATTCAAGGAGTGAGAGTTGTCATGGATTAGCTGTCATGGAATTGCTTTGTATAATGATAGATATTACCGAGGGGAGCCTTTTACATGTATGAACCATCTGGGGGCATAAAAGAAGTTGAAATCTCAGACATAGAATACGGGTCAAAAACACAGATTAAGGAAACTGAAATGGAGGAGAAATAGGTTGGTTTCACTCTCACTACCAAGGAGTTCCAATGGGCTCTACCCTCCCATGGGACACCACCAAGATGATTTAGAGCCCCATCAAGTCCAAACCAGCCAGATGCCCAGGAGAACACCCAATATGAAGTTCAGCTGTGTTTCCAAGACCACACTAGTTTTAGGGTCCACCCTGAATCCAATCCAACCATTTCAGGTATAATAATAAAATCGGAGATAGGCTGACCAACCATCCAGGTGTTCCCAGGACTTAAGAGCTTCCTGGGATGCAGGACTTTTAGTACCAAACTTGGGAAAGTTCTGGGAAAATCAGGATGAGTTGGTCACCCTATGAGATACCATAATTATTTCAGTAGTAAGTTAGGTGCTATCCTTCCATTTCCAGTGCTGTAGCTCCAGGGATATACTTTCCTTGACTATGGAGAGCCATGGTGCTCGTGTTTAAACCATATACCCTCTGAAGCTAATTTAATGAAAGAAAATTTTAAGGTCTCTTCTGCAAACACTTGGAACTCAATCAGTGACCCTCCAAAATTAGCTTTAAGTGATAAAATGTATGCAATTTGACAACTCGCTCTAAAATAAGTGATTGCTTCAATAAAAAGAGAAAAACAAATGGCCTGAAAACAAGTATCTCAGGAGTTATAAATATTCTCTAAGATATTTGCCCAATTAGAAGTTCTTTGAGTCTTGCTTTTATATTTCTTGCCAACAATGGTTGCTTAGCAACACCCAGACATCTCCTTTCTCTCACTTGTTCCCTCTCCCACCTTTGCAATTGCAGACTAAAGAGAAGGAAAGCTATTGCTCTGTGATGACCTCTTCTCAGCTCATAAACAGAAAAATGAGGATTATTTATGTGTGATGGCACCTAATGCTTATACCAAGGTTTTACAGTCTGAAGGATCAGTTACTAAAAGAAGTTATATTCCAATGGTGTCTTAACTCATTCAAACCCATATAGGAGTGAAAGAGGTTTAAGTACCAATAATACTGGAAGGCCCATTGCTTACTTAGCCTGGTATTTTTATATCCCAGAATCTTACCCCAATTATCAGCTAATGGAGGGGGATGGAGGGGGTGGATCAACTTAGTGCCATGAATTAACTAGGTACTAGTTTAATTGGGCCCTTAGACTTGGACTGGCTCAGGGAAGTGTGTGTGTGTGTGTGTGTGTGTGTGTAGGAAGGCAGACAAAGACAGTGATAATACAGGACTCCAAGAGCAGAGGCCCTGACAAGACTTAGCCCAATGTTGCCTGGAACCATAATATAGTCATCCTTGAAGACATCATCAGAAAGATCTCACTGTGCCCTAGCCGGTTTGGCTCAGTGGACAGAGCATCAGCCTGCAGACTGAAGGGTCCTGGTTTTGATTCCGGTCAAGGGCACATGCCCAGGTTGCAGACTCGATCCCCAGTAGGGGGCGTGCAGGAGGCAGCCGATCCATGACTCTCATCATTGATGTTTCTATCTCTCTCTCCTCTCCCTTCCTCTCTGAATGTAATAAAAATAGGTGTGTTTTTTTTTTTAAAAAAAAGAAAGATCTCACTCAATTTTCCTCTACTGCTCTGCCTTCACAGAACACCACTGCTCTCTTTCTGCTTTTCTCCTTGTGTGGCTTATTGACAGATCTCAGCTTCTTCAAAACTTAGAGCTACTACTCCCATATAACTGGCTTGCTCAAGGACCCCGTCTACTTCAGGGACTCTTTGTGTTTCTTTCAGCTTCAGCTCTTTCTACTAACTTCCTGATGGTCTCTAGACCCCTCAAGCCAAATACCCAAGAATGAACTTTCAAGTCTAGGCAATGTCATAGGTCAATGGCCAACTGTATATCAGTAACCTATAGATCGAGTGTCAAAACCTGGCTCAATCAGCAGGTACCAGGATGAAGGAGTTACTATGAGTTCAATCAAGTATCCTCAAAATTCATATATTGAAGTCCTATCCCTGGGTACCTCACAGTGTGACCTTATTTGGAAATAGGGTCATTGCAGAGAGGATTAATGAAGATAGGAGGAGGTCATACTGGAGTGGGGTGAGTGCCTAATACAATATAACTGATATTTGTATCAGAAGGGCAAACTTGGACACAGACATGTGCACAGGGAGCATGCTATGTGAAAAGACACAGGAAGACAGCCATCTCTCTGCAAGCCAAGGAGAGAAGCCTGAAACGGATTCTTCTCTCACAGCCCTCAGAAGAACCAATCCTACCAACACCTGGATATCAGACTCTGGCCTCCATAACTATGAGATAATAAATTTCTGTTGTTTAAGTCTCCCAATTTGGGGTACTTTGTATGGCAGCTTTAGGAAACATACATATTTTGTTTCCTGGAAAGGAGGTACTGCTGTAACAGATCTAAAAATGTGGAAATGGCTTTGGAGTTGGGTAATGGAGGAATTTTGGGGTGCATAATAGAAAAAGCATAGATTGACCTGAAGAGACTGTTGGGAGAAATATGGATGTTCAAGGAGATTCTGGTGAAGACTCAGAAAGAAAAGGCTTTTATAGAGAAATAGAGAAAGCTTTTATTGTCTCAGAGAATATCTATATTTTCATGAACTGAATGTTGCTATAAAAGTGCTTTTTGGCCCAGCTGGCATGGCTCAGTGGTTGAGCATTAACCTAACCAGGAAGTCACAGTTTGAATCCTAATCAGGGCACACTCCCAGGTTGTAGGTTCAATCCCCAATGTGGGGTGTGCAGGAGGCAGCCAATCAATGATTCTCTCTCATCATTGTTGTTTCTATCGCTCTCTCCCTCTCTCTTCCTCTCTGAAATCAATAAAAAAAGAAAAGTACTTTTTGTGAGGTTGTCTTAGTCAGCTCAGGCTGCTATCATAGACTGGGTGACCTAAACAACAGACATTTATCTCTCACAGTTTTGAAGCCTGAGGAGTCCAAGATTAAGGTGCCAGCAGATTGGATTCTTGGTGAGAGCCCTCCTTCTGGCTTGTAGATGGCCACCTTCTCTCTGTGTCCTCACATGATGGAGAGAGAGTTCTAGCCTCTCTTCCTCTTCTTAAAAGGACACATCCCATCATGCAGGCCCCATCCTCATGACTTCATAAAGCCTAATCACTTCCCAAAATTCTACCTCCAAATGCCATCACATCTGGGGTTAAGGCTTCAACATATGAATTTTGAGGGGGACACAAAAGAGTTCTAGCCTCTCTTCCTCTCTTAAAAGGACACTGATCTCATCACACAGGTTCCATCCTCATGACTTCATGAAACCTAATCACTCCCCAAAATTCTACCTCCAAATGCCATCACATCCAGGGTTAAGGCTTCAACATATGAATTTTGAGGGGGACACAAATATTTAGTCCACAACAAAGGCCTCAGACAGAAATGAGGAACATCTTATTGGAGACTGGAGGAAAGGTGATCCTTGTTACAGAGTGACAGAGGACTTGGACAAATTGTATTCTGTTGGACAGAAAATAGACTTTGTAAGCAATGAAGCTGGATATTTAGCTGAAGAAATTTCCAAGCAAAGTATTGAAGATGTGGCCTGCTTTCCTCTTGTTGCTTCTAAAATGCAAGACAGAAATATATTGAAGAATGAACTACTAAGCAAAAAGAAACCAGATCTTGATGATTTGGAAAATACTCGGCCTATTCAGGTAGCCCACTCTAGAAACAGAGGCAACAGCTGGCTGAATAGCCATTTGCTAAAAAGATTAGGCATGTGACTCACGGATTTAACCATCCCAGTAGAGGCTGGGAATAGAAATACAGTTATCCAGGGAAGATCTGTGGAAGACCCTCTTGTCTGATGGCTTGAATCCCCATGAATTGTATGAAAGGCCAACAAATTTTTAGAACTTTTATATCAACAGTAACAATGCCAACCTGAACTGAAAGGAACAGAGATGGAGTGAAATAAAGGAGAATGACTTTGAAGGTCTGATTTCAAGGTCTTTTCAGTTCACCAGTAGGGCTATTGAACCTAGATCTGTGTAATGACAACAAAGATGTTAAATAAAATCAACTAAACTAATTTAATGGAGTTCAAAATAAATATACTTACTATTCAGATAACTTAATGCCCGAGTCTACTTATATATCTACTAGAGACCCGGTGCACAAATTCGTGCACAGCTGGGGTCCCTCAGCCTGGCCAGCAATCGGGATCGCGGGAGGTTGGCCACCCAAGGGAGGTTGGCTGTGGGAGCGCACTGACCACCAGGGGGCAGCTCCTGCATTGAGCGTCTGCCCCTGGTGGTCAGTATGCATCATAACTACTGGCTGGTCATCTGGTCGTCTGGTCATAATGGTCGCTTAGGCTTTTATATATATAGATATCAATGGCACCCCCAATCTTAGGAAAAACTTAAGCACAACCTAAATGCAAAACCGATGACAATGCAGCTGCTGTGGTTGAAGCAGACAGAGGTCAGGATCCACAGCTCTTCCTGCTTATGTCCCCCATCCCTAGGTAGGAAACCCCTGAACCACCACCACAGTCTGCCTGAGTATACTTTGAAACCACGTATTGGCAGAACAGGAAAGTTTTATCAGCAGCAAGCTGAAATTCAAGAGTAAGTTTTTTATCCTCACCCAAGGATATGTTTATTGATTTTAGAGAGAGGAAGGGGAGAGAGAGAAAGAGAGACAGAGACAAAGACAGAGAGAAAGAGAAAGAAACATTGATGTGAGAGAGAAACATCAATCATTTGCATCTTTTACATGCCCCGACCAGGGATCTTACCTGAAACCTAGGTATGGGCCCTGACCAGAAGTCGAACCCACAACCTTTTGGTGTATGGGATGATGCTCCAACTGAGCCACCTGGCCAGGGCTCAAGAGTAAGTTTTAATGTAATTGTTAAACTCTTTCATCACTTAATCAAATCAACCCATGGTTTCTCTGAATGTTTTGTTTCATTGTAGACACAGCCCATGAGTTACCCCAGGTTTGGTTCAACTCATGCTACTGGAGGAAATGGTTTTCTTTTAGGGGGAGATTTGCTGACACTTCATACCCTACAGCTTTGATAATTGTCTGGCATAACTTTCTGGAATATTATACTATATACTTATTTCAATAGGTTCAACAATGGATGGATGATTAAGATTGGAAGGGGACTGGATTATTTTAAGAAACCACAGGTAGGATATAGCCTTATGGGTAGGTAGCACTCTTTTTGTATCATTTTAGCATGGCTTTGGTTCTTTGTTAAAAAATTCTTTTCTTTTCTTCTTAGGGTCGTTTTTCCCTTGGATATTGTGATTTTGATTTAAGACCATGTCATGAAACAACAGTGGACATTTTTCATAACAGGCACACGAAAAAAATATGATGGGCAGTAGCTTAATTTACAGTGTATATTTCTATTTTAAGTGAATATTAGATTTTTTTATACTTTGAACAGATTATTCCTATAAAATGTGAATTTAATAATAAACTTGTACATTCCTACTAATTTATGGATTCATTATTCAGTTGTGACCAATCTTAAATATCTTTGTAAATACATTACTTAGATTTACAGTGTTTTAAGTCGTACAGTTAATTTAAACATTTTACCAGCTTTTCTACTACTTGGGTGTTGGAGAGTGAATCAACAAATAATGAGTACCTGTCATAAAGATGAACTGGATGTTATATTGCCCCTGGGAATTTAGAGTCCAGGAGGAAAAAATATGGATAAGAGTACTCTTAAGAGACAGATGGGCTTGTGGGTTTAATATCGAGGAAAAAAAAGTACAATGCTAATTTTGTTAAAATTAAATGTCTTTGGCAGACAGACACCAATATTTACTTATCCACCATTACCTAACTCCATAAAGGCAAATCCACTTATTTAGTTATCCAGATACATTTTGCAGCTCATTCAACCTTGGCTGGCACATTTATAAAGATTTGCAATTTAGAATCAATTGTTCTGGGTAAGCTCTTCCATCAAGATGCCAGTTGACTGGTTGGGAACAAAGACTAGGTTGTATGGCCCTAGCTGGTTTGGCTCAGTGGATAGAGTATTGGCCTGTGGACTGAAAGGTCCTGGTTTTGATTCTGGTCAAGGGCAGATGCCCAGGTTGTGGGCTCTATCCCCAGTGGGGGGCATGCACGAGGCAGCCAATCACTGATTCTCATCATTGATTCTCTCTCCTTTCCTCTCTGAAATCAATAAAAATATATATATTTTAAAAAGCATCCTCTTAAAAAAAAAAGAAAAAGATTAGGTTATATGGAGTTAGACTAGGAGAGTGGGTACAGGTAGAAGAAATGGGCAGTCCATAAGCTTACTAGTAAAGACTAAGTTAACCCAGAGTCTACAGAGAGAAATAGAAGTATTGGTGTTAAAGAGTGCTCATATAAACATCACATCAGGAGAAAAATTGAAGATTAAATTCAAAATTAAATAGTGTGGAAGACCACAGCCAGGTGGAAGGAGCCATGGTACTAAGGTTGAGCATAGTAGCCCTGGGTGTCTTTAGATACCAGGTTTGTTTTACCTTTGTGAGCCAGCAGGCACATGATTGAGTTGGCATAAAAGAACAAGAAGGGGTTCCAGAAAAGTTCCTGATGTTCTTTGATGTTTTCAGGTTCAGGTGCTGATAATGCTGAACCTGAAAATACTCAAATTAGTTTCGCCCAACTTTATTATGTGTCACTGGTGAAGGGGTTCTTGTACTTCCTCTTCTCCCAAGATGGAAATCAAGAGAGGAGGTGAAACATTCCAAAAAAGAGGTTTACTGAAAACAAGGTGGAGGGAAATGGGAAAGGGAGGGAGCTTAATGCGTCAAGGAAGCACACACTAATGAGGAAGGTGGCTTGCTGAACTGCTGTTGGGGTCTGGCTTATATAGGGCTTGGTTCTTCATTCAGGCACAGTTCCCACTTATTTATGCATTCATTGGTCGATTCTTGTATGTTCCCTGGCCAGGGATCAAACCCACAAACTTGGCATATAGGGGCAGCTCTAACCAACTGAGCTACTTGGCCAGGGAAGTGATGTTACTCTTTCTAGAAGTTTGGTAATGAAGAAATAGAGCAAGAGAGTTGCGTTCATTCACTATGGGTAAGGATCCAGTGAAAGCCGAGAGAAGCTACCAAAAAAAAAATAAATAAATATTTGATAGTACAAGGCCCAATTAGGCTGGAGAGGACAAAATCTAGGGTACAATGAGAGGGGTTAGGTTTAAGATGTAGAAATCTAAAAGAGTCTCATATTGCTGAGAGAAAAAAGTAATTGAGGGGCATATGGACAGTTTCTCATTGTAGGTGGGGAACATTATTTTAAGCCGAGAGCTGAAGTACCCTCCAGTAGTAATGACAGTAATACCTTACATGTACTGAGCATTCTAAAGTTTCAAAGTGATTATATACACATGGTCTTATTTCATCCTCACAGAAGACAAGCGTTTTCATCAAAGTTTTTCAAATGAAGAAACAGGCTCAGAGAGGTTAAATCACTTGCATAAGGTCATCAGATGGTGTGGGGCAGAATGGAAGCTTAAGTCCCATGCTTCTTATCCACCATGTTTTCTATGTTACACCATGCCTCCCTGAGCACGCCTGCAGACCCAGAACCTCCTGTGCCCAGCAGACAGTATGCTTCATTCAGGTCAGAAGATAAGCCATTCAGCACCTCTGGGTCAGGCCTACTCCTAGCCCATGGCCACTTGTTCCTTTGTCTTCATCACCTAACTTTCTGGATTATTGATCCCACAAACTTAAACTCCTCTGACCCACCTTCTCTCTCTTTTAAAAAAGAAAATATTTTTACTCATTTCAGAGAGGAAAGGAGAGAAGGAGAGTGATAGAAACATCAATGATGAGAGAGAATAATTGATTGGCTGCCTCCTGCACACCCCACATTGGGGATTGAGCCTACAACCTGGGCATGTGCCCTGACCAGGAATTGAACCATGACCTCCTGGTTCATAGGTCTATGCTCAAACATTGAGCCACACCGGCCTGGCTGACTACCTTCTCTTAATGCTTTGCCTAAACTCCAAACTTCCAAACTCCTTCCCATAGCCTAACTGCTGAGAATCACAAAGTCTTAACAACTTGGTCTCAAACACTTATTAAATTTTTGATCACCAAGAGCTTCAAACATGATTTCTACCCTCAGCTCTGGACACTTCCCTGTCTACTATATAACATGGGTTCTTGAATCTTTAACTCACCAAATTTTTATTCTGATTGTTATTGTACTCATCCTCTGCTCTTATCTCTTTCTGCAGCATTTGGCCCTGTACTGTTTATTTTCAGAGGGGGTGGAGAGAAAGAGAGAGAGAGAGAAAGAGAGAGAGAGAGAGAGAGAGAGAGAGAGAGAGAGAGAGAGAGAATGATGAGAATTGGACAAACAGCCACCACTGGGCCTGTTCACGCCATCATGGGTTCCACTTTATGAGTGTGGCTAGAAAACAGAGTCTATTACAGCTTAGAGACTCTATTTCAAGAACTTTGAGATGAGTCTTTTCTTTATAAATGGAGTGTCAAGAAATAGAACAAAGTTTCAGTGTCATTTTACTGGCAAGAAAAGAGTGTTGATTCTAGAGAATACTTCACTACTGACCATTTCAACCGTAAACTCTCTAAATGACAGCCTCCCTCTTTGCAGCAAGATGGAATCAAGAGAAGCCCAGCATGAGCTGACTGGAGGTGCCCAATGAGGCTGCCAAAAGAAAATTACAGGTCTTGATATCAGACCAAGAGAAAATAAATTTCTGTTGTTTTAAGCCACATAGCTTATTGTAACTTGTTAAATAACACTAGAAAACAAATATACACTTAAATTTGTGCACTTCCCTCTATGTAAGTTTAATCTTAGAAAGATATAAATAACCAGGCCAGTGTGGCTCAGTAGTTGAGCATTGATCTATGAATCAGGAGGTCTCTGTTCCCGGTCAGAGCACATGCCCAGGTTGCTGGCTAGATCCCCAGTGGGGGGCATGCAGGAAGCAGCCGATCAATGATTCTCTCTCATCATTGATGTTTCTATCTCTCTCTCCCTCTCCCTTTCTATTTGAAATCAATAAAAATATATTTAAAAAGAAAAAGATATATATAAAATGTTTGCGTTCTAGTTGATAATATGTACATGAAGCATTTAAGTATCTGAAACTAAATTTGAATTGTTGAAACTAAACGGTGGGTATAGGAGTATTTGAAATACAATTATACAACAACATTGTAAAATACAATATACCATTCTTTAAACTTTTCTATATATTTGAGATTTTTCATAATAAAATGTTGGGGAAATAATTGTGAACCTTGACTCATTAGTTGGAAGTAAAATCAATTTAGTGGGTTAGTTTTAAAAGTAAAACAGAAGAAAAAAGAACACCCATAGTGAGGGAAAGTGTTTAATTTTAATTATACATAATATATATACCTATTTATACATACTGGATCATGATGTAAAATTATTTTCTTGCTTGAACTCAAGTCAAAACTATTTGAGAAATAGTATCTTAGTTTCATAGATATCTCAAGATTCCACTTTTTCCTCTCACCCCATTGCACCAATGTTTTATACCCATATCTAATCCATGCATCATTTGCACAAATTCAGAGCTGTTGCTAATAGTCCAAACAGTATGGTACTGGCACAAAACAGACACATAAATCAATGGAACTGAATAGAGAGCCAGAAATAAATCCTTACTTATATGGTCAATTAATCTATGACAGAGAAGGCAGGAAAATAGCAGTCTCTTCAATAAGTGGTATTGGTAAAACTGGACAGATACATGTAAAAAAATCTGGACCACTTTTTTATGCCACATACAAAAATAAACTTAAAGTGGATTAAAGACTTAAATGTAAGACCTGAAATCATAAAATTCTTAAACAAAAACATAGGCAGTAAACTCTTTAATGTGGGTTTTTAGTAATATATAGTAATGTCGTAATATAGTAATATATATATATACACTCTGTCTCCTTAGGCAAGGGCAACAGAAACAAAAATAGTAAAATTCTTAAGTGAAAACATAGTCAGTAAACTCTTTAACGTGGGTTTTTAGTAATATATATATTTGGCTCTGTCTCCTTAGGCAAGGGCAACAGAAACAAAAATAAACAAATGGGACTACATCAAATAAAAATGCTGCTGTCCAGTGAAGGAAAACATCGACAAAATGAAGAGACAGTCTACTGAACGGAAGAAGATATTTTCAAATGACATATTTGGTAAGAGGTTAATATCCAAAACAAAGGCAGAGCTTTTCTCTGAAAATGCTTGCATATCCATCTCTCTTTTACCTATTACTTCAGTTAATGAACCATATTCTCCTAAAACAAGTAACTATTCCAATGAAATTCACGGGGCTCTTTGTGAGCTGTATTTATACCTTCAAAATCCCAGAGTAGCATTTAGTAATTTTCTGCATCAGGACACTAAATGAAAACTTCAAAGAACTAGAACTCTTACCAGATGATCTTCCTTTGTCGTTTTTTGAAAGGCATAAGCAAAATAAGTTAGCACCCCAATAAAAAGTTTGGCCATAGACCCTGAAGCTAGAGATTAGTTCAGTCTAGAAAGCATGTGAATTTATATACTGTCATCATTTGTATTTAAAAATAATATGAGTCATGCTAGAGAGACTTGTGAACAAAAGATGGTGATTCAGTTAGAAATAACTATTTTGATCCACTATAATGTTCTAAGTTTTCCATAATATAATGAGTGTTCAGTTCAATTTAGTTCAACCAACATTAATTGATCATCACTTATGTGTCAGACACACTGCTTCAGGTTCAGGGGATACAATGGTAATTAAGACTCATCCCGGCCCTAACTAGTTTGGCTCAGTGGATAGAGTGTCAGCCTGCAGACTCAAGGGTCCCAGGTTTGATTCCGGTCAAGGGCATGTACCTTGGTTGTGGGCACATCCCCAGTAGGAATAATGTAATGAGTGTTCAGTTCAATTTAGTTCAACCAACATTTATTGATCATCACTTATGTGTCAGACACACTGCTCCAGGTTCAGGGGATACAATGGTAATTAAGACTCATTCCGGCCCTGAGGAGTTCACAGTGTAAGAGAACAGACACATAAATGACTCTTGAAAAAAGCAGGTAAATGCTACAGTATTCTTAGAGTTCATTGGAAGGTTCACAAGTGTTTGGGTAAGCTGGAGTTGAGTCTTGAATAATGTGCAGCAGTTATCTAAGGAAGGAAGGATCTGGGCAGAGATGGGATGTGTTCCTGACTGCCTTTTAAGCATGGTGGCTCTGGTTAACTATAGAAATTTTATTTTGCTGAATGAAATTTGCAAGCTCAGGGCCACAGCATAATTGCTCCAAAAAATAGAAGCTCAGCCAAGTACTATTTCTGAATCCTCCATCTTCAACTTTCTTTCTTCCATCAAACACTCAATCCCTCCTTCAAATATTAGAGAGTAAGTTGTAAAACACATGTTTAAAAACTATATGCTGATGATCTGACAAGTAATTACTCTGCCACCTATATTGTACACTTTGAAAGTAGCACCATCTAAAAGGGTAATATGCTAATTAAACTGGAGAGACTGGACATCCTTCTGGACAAAGCCACGGTGGTGGGGGCCAGAGGGCAAGTTGTAAAACACATGTTTAAAAACTATCTGCTTGATGATCTGGCAAATAATTACTCTTCCAGGGGTATCCACCTATATTGTACACTTTGAAAGTAGCACCATCTATACTAATAAAAGGGTAATATGCTAATTAGACTGGATAGACCAGACATCCTTCTGGACAAAGCCATGGTGGTGGGGGCCGAGGCAGAGGTGTGGTTAGGGGTGATCAGGCTGGCAGGGGAGAGCAGTTAGGGGTGATCAGGCCAGCAGGGGAGCAGTTAGGGGCATCAGGCAGGCAGGCAGAGGCAGTTAGGGGTGATCAGGCAGGCAGACGGGTGAGTGGTTAGGAGCCAGCAGTCCTGGATTGCAAGAGGGATGTCCAACTGCTGGTTTAGGCCTGATCCCTGAGCGCTTAGAAGGCAGGGGTCCCAGATTGGAGAGGGTGCAGGCTGGGCTGAGGGAACCCCCCCTCCATGCATGAATTTCGTGCACCAGGCCCCTAGTATAGAATAAGCAAAAAGAAACATTAGCAAAAAGGGATGGTGGCAAAGACCAGGTAAGATTTTCTATGGATCAGAAAACAGTACTGGATGAAAGAAGGTGAAGAGATTAGCCAAAGAACATGGCAAAGACCAGGTAAGATTTTCTGTGGATCAGAAAACAGTACTGGATGAAAGAAGGCAAAGGGATTAGCCAAAGAACATTTATGCATAATCCATAGACATTGACAATAGTGTGGTGATGGCCAGAGGGAGGGGAGGGGCAGTGCTGGGAGGAGGTGGGCAAAGGGAGGGAAAATGGGGACATCTGTAATAGTGTCAATAATAAAAACAAAGTGGGGCGGGGGTGGAGGAGAAAACAGTACGAGAGAAAATGCAAGTATGAGAGGGAAAAAATACCTCAAAGAATTGCCAAGAACCCCAAAGCAGAACTGGATACACTAGAATTCCCAAAGAGAGGAGGGAAGTTTGCCTTCTCAGAATGATGCTTAGTGAGGATCCAAGAGTCAAAAGCAGTTTCTTAAAGCCCTATGGACTAGGGAGAAACTACTAGAGGCCCGGTGCATGAATTCGTGCACAGGGGGCAAGGGGAGGGACCATGGGAGGTTGGTCCACCAGGGGAGGGACCACGGTGGGAGGTTGGCCAGTCATGGGGAAGGGAGGGACTGCGGGAGGTTGTTCGCCAGCCCCGAGGAGGGAGCTGGCCCTTGGCCCCCCTGAGAAAGGGGCTGCTTCTGCTGCCACATACCCCTGGTTTCCCATCTCAGCCCAGGGCCTGAAGGCCCCAGAGGGGTCTGGAGAGGAGACAATGGTCGCCGGGCCGGGTGCGGAAGGAACGGACACCGGGAACAGAAGCCAGATGCCCCACCACTGCGCGGTCCCTGCCTCCCCGCATCCTCCTTCCCTAGGGAAGGGAGAGGACAGAAGCGAGACAAATCCTTGTGTCCAGGGCTGACTTTCAATAGATCACAGTAAGGGAGCTGCTCTGCTATGTATGAAACCCCAACCCAGAAGCAGGTCTCTACGAATGGTTTAGCACCAGGGGTTGATGGGAGCAGGCTGGCTGGGGGGAGGGGCTATGGGAGGTTGGCTGTGAGAGCACACTGACCACCAGGGGGCAGCTCCTGCATTGAGCGTCTGCCCCCTGGTGGTCAGTGCGTGTCATAGCGACTAGTCGACTGGTCGTTCCAGTCTTTTCAATCATTCAGTCGTAATGGTCGCTTAGGCTTTTATATATATATATAGATTGACTTTGTGTAACAATGATGTGTCAATGTAGGTTCATCAGTTGTAACAAATGTACCACTCTGGTACAGGGGGATGTTGATAGTGGAGGAGG
>NW_005372121.1:3483514-3489383 GCF_000412655.1 Myotis brandtii
GGAGAGGTCTCTCTTGGGTCTTGTTTATAAAGGCACTAATCCTATTCATGAGGGCTCTGCCTTCATAACCTAAACACTCCTAAAGGCCCTATCTCCTGATACCATCATCACCTTGGGGATTAGGATGTCAACAAATGAATTGGGGAGGGGGGGGAGAAGGGGGTGGACACAAACATTCAAACCATAGCAGTTTTATTTCCCTGTAGGATATTAACCATTTTCTATCTAATCTAGCAATCTTACTCCAATACTGTTTCTTCAGTACCTACACATTCAATCTCTTAAATTTTTAATACACTTTTTATTTTCAAACATTATAGATTTATGGAATTACTACAAAGATTATCTTATACCTCATACCCAGTTTCCCTTATTAATATCTTCCATTAACATGGTACATTTGTCACAATTAATGGCAATATTGATATATTCTAAAAGTCCATACTTCATTCAGATTTCCGAAGTTTTTCTCTAAGATCCTCCCCCTGCCCCTAATATCATTTTTTGTTTTTTTTTGTTTTTTACTGCATTCCAAGGTCCTATCCAGGATACTACATTACATTTAGTAGTCAAGTCCCAATAGGCACCGCTTGGTTGTAACAGCTTCTCAAACGTTCCTTATTTTTTTATGATCTTGACAGTTTTGAAGAATACTGGTCAGATATTGTCATTGTTTTCTGTTTTTAGGCAATGATCAATAAAGCTGTTATAAACATGCATGTGCAGGTTTTATGTGGACATAAGTTTTCAAATCAGTTGGGCAAGTAGCAGCATGATTATTGGATCATATGAAAAACAATTTTTTTTGTTTTATGGGAAATAGCCAAATTGCCTTCTAATGTTTCTGTATCATTTTGCATTCCAACAAGCAATGAATGAGAGTTCCTGTTGCTTTATATCCTCACCAGCAACTGGTTTCATCAGTTTTAGGGATTTTAACCATTCTAATTGGTGTATAATAGTTTCTCATTGTTCTGTTGTTATTTAATTAAATTTATTGGGGTGACATTGGTTAATAAGATTATATAGGTTTCAAGTGTACAAATCTAAAATATATCATTTGTATATTACATTGTATATTATTTAGTTGTTCATTGTTATTTAATTAAAATTCCCTAACAGTTTTGAAGAATACTGGTCAGATATTGTCATTGTTTTCTGTTTTTAGGCAATGATCAATAAAGCTGTTATAAACATTCATGTGCAGGTTTTATGTGGACATAAGTTTTCAAATCAGTTGGGCAATTAGCAGCATGATTATTGGATCATATGAAAAACAAATTTTTTGTTTTATGGGAAATAGCCAAACTGCCTTCTAATGTTTCTGTATCATTTTGCATTCCAACAAGCAATGAATGAGAGTTCCTGTTGCTTTATATCCTCACCAGCAACTGGTTTTGTCAGTTTTAGGGATTTTAACCATTTTCATTGGTGTATAATAGTTTCTCATTGTTCTGTTGTTATTTAATTAAATTTATTGGGGTGACATTGGTTAATAAGATTATATAGGTTTCAAGTGTACAAATCTAAAATATATCATTTGTATATTACATTGTATATTATTTAGTTGTTCATTGTTATTTAATTAAAATTCCCTAAAAACAAATAATTTGGGTCTTTTTGTGTGCTTGTTTGCCATCTGTGTAACTCTCAAGTGAAATGTCTGTTCAGATCTTTTGCCAGTTTTCTAAGTTGATTGTTTCTTTTTTTATTGTTGAGTTTGAGTCGTTTGTATATTTTGGATGCAAGTCTTTTATCAGATATGTGTGTTGCAAGTGTTTTCTCCAAGTCTGTGGCTTGTCTTTTCATTCTCTTAACAGTCTTTTGCAGAGCAGAAGTTTTTATTTTAAGAAAGTTTAGTTTATAATGTTTATTATTTCATATCTATTGGTGTTATATTTAAAAATGCATCACCAAACCCAAGGCTATGTAAATTTTCTTCTACTTTTTCAAGGAGTTTTATACTTTGGCCTTTTAAATTTAGTTCTATGATCAACTTTGAGTTAATGCTTATGAAAAGTGGAAGGTGTATGTTTAAATTCATTTTTTTTTGCATGTATATGTTCAGTTTTGCTAACACCATTTGTTGGAAAGACTGTCCTTTCTTCACTGAATTTGTTCCTTTGTAAAAGATCAGTTGATTCTTTTCACCTGGGTCTAATTCTGAGCTCTCTATTCTGTTCCATTGATCTATGTGCCTATTATTTTGCTAATACTATGCAAAAAAATAAAATACTTACTTAGAAATATTACAAAATATGTTCACAACCAGAACATTGAAAACTACCAAAAATTCTGGAGATCTAAATACATGGAGAGATATACCATCTTCATGGGGCAGAGAACACAGTGTTATGTCAATTTTTCCTGAATTTATTTATAGATTTGGTGCAGTCCTATACAAAATCCCAGTATACTTTTGTGTAGAAAGTGCCATACTTATTCTAAAATTTACATGGATATATAAAGGTCATAGAATATCCACAACAATCTTGAAAAAGAATGTAATTGGAGTACTCACACTTCATGGTTTCAAAACATAATACGAAGATACAGTAATCAGACGGTGTTGTATGGGCATAAATGTAGAATTTAGAGTCCAGAACTAAACCCTTGCATTTATAATCAACTGATTTTCAATAAGGGTTCAAAGAGCATTCACTAAGGAATGAATACTCTTCTCAACAAATGGTTTTGGGACAACTGGATATACACAAGCAAAACAATAAAGTCAGACCCTTACCTCACACAAATACAAAAAACACACCTCAAAATGGATTATAGTCCTAAAATGTAAGAGCTAGAACAATAAAACTCTTAGAGGAAGACATAGGATAAATCTTCATGACCTTAGGAAAGATAATAGTTTCTTATATATGACAACAACAAAAAATAGGTAAATTGGATTTTGGCAAAATTAAAAATGTTGTGCTTTAAAGGACATCAAGTGATTGAAAAGGCAACCTAGGCAAAAATTTTAAAAACAATACCAATACCAGGAAACCATAAAAATACTAGAGGAATCCACAGGCAGCGAAATCTCAGACATATGCCGAAGCAATTTCTTCACCGATACCGCTCCTAGGGCAATGGAAACTAAAGAGAAAATAAACAAATGGGACTACATCAAAATAAAAAGCTTCTGCACAGCAAAAGCAACCATCAACAAAACAACCAAGAAAGCCCACTGCATGGGAGAACATATTTGCAAATGTTATCACTGATAAAGGTTTAATCTCCAACATTTACAGGGAACTCATACAACTTAATAAAAGGAAGATAAATGATCCAATAAAAAAATGGGCAATGGACCTAAATAGGTACTTTTCGAAAGAAGACAGAAGGAAGGCCAAGAGACATATGAAAACATGCTCAAAGTCACTAATTATCCGAGAGATGCAAATCAAAACGACAATGTGGTACCATCTCACACCTGTCAGAATGGCTATCATCAACAAATCAATAAACGACAAGTGCTGGTGAGGATGCGGAGAAAAAGGAACCCTCGTGCACTGCTGGTGGGAATGCTCAACAAATGGTTTTGAGACAACTGAATATACACAAGCAAGACAATAAAGTCAGACCCTTACCTCACACAAATACAAAAAACACCCCTCAAAATGGATTATAGTCCTAAAATGTAAGAGCTAGAACAATAAAACTCTTAGAGGAAGACATAGGATAAATCTTCATGACCTTAGGAAAGATAATAGTTTCTTATATATGACAACAACAAAAAATAGGTAAATTGGATTTTGGCAAAATTAAAAATGTTGTGCTTTAAAGGACATCAAGTGATTGAAAAGGCAACCTAAGCAAAAATTTTAAAAACAATACCAATACCAAATGCTAGCAAAGATGTGAACTACAGGAACTTTTATTCACTGTTGGTGGAAATTACAATGGTACAGCCACTTTGAAAGACAGTTTGACAGTTGCTTAAAAAACTAAACATACTCTTACCATATAATCTAGTAATCATGCTCTTTTAGCTACCCAAAGTAGCTAAAACTTATGTCCACACAAAAACCTACATCTATATAGAGCCTTAAACATCATCACCAGAACTTGGAAGTAACCAAGATGGCCTCTAGTAGGTGAAAGAATAAGTAACTGTGGTACATCCAGACAACAGAATATATTTCAGCACTAAAAGGAAAGGAGCTATCAAGCCATAAAAAAACAAAATAAAATAAAAAAAAAACAGAGGAAACTTAAATGCATATTATTAAATGAAAGAAGCCAATATGAAAAGTCTACATATTGTAGGATTCCAACTATAGGACATTCTGGAAAATGCAAACTATAGAGTAAAAAGATCAATGGTTACCAGTGAAACTATTCTGTATGATGGATTCACGCCATACATTTGTCAAAACCTATAAAATGTACATAACCAAGAGTGAACCCTAATAGAAACTACTAGAGGCCCGGTGCATGAATTCGTGCACAGGGGGCAAGGGGAGGGACCATGGGAGGTTGGTCCACCAGGGGAGGGACCACGGTGGGAGGTTGGCCAGTCATGGGGAAGGGAGGGACTGCGGGAGGTTGTTCGCCAGCCCCGAGGAGGGAGCTGGCCCTTGGCCCCCCTGAGAAAGGGGCTGCTTCTGCTGCCACATACCCCTGGTTTCCCATCTCAGCCCAGGGCCTGAAGGCCCCAGAGGGGTCTGGAGAGGAGACAATGGTCGCCGGGCCGGGTGCGGAAGGAACGGACACCGGGAACAGAAGCCAGATGCCCCACCACTGCGCGGTCCCTGCCTCCCCGCATCCTCCTTCCCTAGGGAAGGGAGCAATGGTCACTGGGCCGGGTGCGGAAGGAACGAGCGCCGGGAACAGATGCCAGATGCCCCACCACTGCACGGTTCCCTGCCTCCCCGCATCCTCCTTCCCTAGGGAAGGGAGAGGACAGAAGTGAGACAAACCCTTGTGTCCAGGGCTGACTTTCAATAGATCACAGTGAGGGAGCTGCTCTGCTATGTATGAAACTCCTAACCCAGAAGCAGGTCTCTACGAATGGTTTAGCACCAGGGGCTGATGGGAGCCCACTGGCTGCAGGGAGGGGCCATGGGAGGTTGACTGTGGGAGCACACTGACCACCAGGGGGCAGCTCCTGCATTGAGCGTCTGCCCCCTGGTGGTCAGTGCGTGTCATAGTGACTAGTCGACTGGTCGTTCCAGTCTTTTCAGTCATTCAGTCGTAACGGTCGCTTAGGCTTTTATATATATAGATTGACTTTGTGTAACAATGATGTGTCAATGTAGGTTCATCAGTTGTAACAAATGTACCACTCTGGTACAGGGGGATGTTGATAGTGGAGGAGGCTGTGCATGTATAGGGAAGAGAGTCCACAAGAATTCTCTGTACTTCCTGCTCAATTTCACTATGAACTTAAAACCTCTAAAAAATAGTATATTTTTAAGTCAACCTATAGAATGAGAAAGGATATTTACAAATCATATACTTGATAGGATGCTTGTTTCCAGATAATATAAAGAACTCTTACGACTCAATAATAAAAAAAATAATTGAATTAAGAAATGGGCAAAAGATTTGAATGGACATTTTTCCAAAGAAGAGCTACAAAAGCCAGTAAGTATGTGAAATGATGCTCATCATCATTAATCTATAATAATAAAAGCATAATATGCTAATTAGACTGGACAGCCAAACGACCTTTCGGACATCATTCTGGATGTCCTTCCAGACAAAGCCACAGTGGCGGGGGCCAAGGCAGAGGCAGTTATGGGTGGTCAGGCAGGCAGGCAGAGTGGTTAGGGGTGACCAGGCAAGCAGGAGAGTGGTTAGGGGCAATCAGGCAGGCAGAGGAGCAGTTAGGGGCAATCAGGCAGGCAGGCAGAGTGGTTAGGGG
>NW_005372121.1:3489567-3491797 GCF_000412655.1 Myotis brandtii
ACATCCCCCGGGGGTCCTGGATTGCAAGAGGGTGCAGGCCAGGCTGAGCCTTTCCGCCCCCGCCCCCCATGCACGAATTTTGTGCACCGGGCCTCTAGTCATTACATAAATGCAAATCAAAACTGCAATATGACACCACTTCACATCCACTAGGATGGCTATACTTAAAAAGACAGGTAATAACAAGTGTTTATGAGAATGTAGAGAATGAACCTTCATACATTGCTCTGGGAATGTAAAAAGGTGCAGCTGTTTTGGAAAATAGTTTGGCATCTCCTCAAATGTTAAACATAGAATTATCATATGACCTAGAAATTCTATACCTGGTTATGTACCCAATATAACTGAAAACAGGTGTTCAAATAAAAACTTGTCCACTAAAGTTCAGAAGCGCTATTCACAGTAGCAAAAGATGGAAACAACCCAAGTGTCCATCAACTGATGAATAAAAAAACAAAATGTGGCATATCCCATACAATAAAAAGTTATTCTGCAATAAAAAGAAATAAAATATTAATACCTGCTGTATGGATGAACCTTGAAAATATTATACCAAATGAAAGAAGCTAAATACAAAGACCACATATTGTATGATTCTATTCATAATTCATGTGAAATGTCCAGAATAGGCAAATCCATAAAAATGAAAGATTAGGACTGCATGGGGCTGGCTGGAGGGAGAATGAGGAATGACTGCTAATGTGTATGGGGTTTCTTTAACCTCTAGGTTAAAATGTTCTGACATTAGATAGTGTTGAAGGTTGCACAACTCTGCATATACTAAATACCACTGAAATGTATGCTTTAAAAGGGCAAATCTTATGGTATATGAATTATGTCTCAATAAAGCTTTTGTAAAAGTAACATTGGGTTGGCAAAAACTCAGTAGCTAGTGAGTGGTAGTTGTTATTAAGCTATCCCACAGATTCCGGAGGATTATAAGCATACTTACCATTTCTAAGAATTTGTACAGTGGAGTTAAATAAATCAGGTAAATGCTGGATTTGTGTTTTAAAACTTGAAAGTCTATATAGCTGAGGTCCCTAGCTATCCCACAAAGATTACTGTTTGATTTATTGTTTGGCAAAGCTTACTGTATTTTGCTTAGCAATGTGGTTCTTTCGACAGAATCTATAGAGCTAAGAATGTGCAGAAGAATTAAATTCAGGCTTATTCCCTCAAGTCCTATGGAAAATTTAAATAGCCAGTTTTCACAATAGCTCATTTAAAAAAAACTCTTTAATCTTCACTGAGCATAAAGCCATAAAACATAGCCAAATTAAGTGAAAGTTTTCTCCCCCCTGGATCTTTTATTCAAGAACATAATTGAGTGACTGATCAGCCATGACTATTGGCTGGTCACCTTATCCCCGGCCTTTAGAAAGCCTCAGGTGGAATGTCTATCCACAGTTTGCATCTACTCACCCCATTGTCTCACTTCCTGTTGCTAGGATACCACTTTTTGCTCTCAATCTATGGTAATATGAAAAATTGATTTCTAGTCAAGTTTGTACTCTACATGGCCTTAGGAAAAGAAGAAGAAAACAAGGTCCATGCTCCCAGAAAACAGCTTCCACAATGACTTTAAATCTCTGGCAACAATTCTAAACACTCATTTATTTAAAAATTGAAAAAACCTTATTTTGTCATTAAATTTCAAGTTTTAGCTTTGTGTATTAGTTTGTCCCTAAGTGGAAGAGGAGGTCAAGAAACTTTTTGCCTCCTAACATGTCTGACTCATCTTGTCTCAGAGACAAAACCTCCAGGGCACAGGGAAAGTCCCCCATCAGAGAAGGTTCATTTTCTCCTTATTCCTTAGGGCTCCCGGGTTCAAAACTAGAAACTGATACCATCAATTTTCCTGACTTTCAAAAGTGATAGAAATTAGAAGGTTTAAAAATTGGTATTATTTTTATTCCAAATAATTCAATTGAGTAATGTGTATGAAACACCCTCTATATGTCTATTCATACACACATATAAACTGATGAGCAGTCACTTCTCCAAACCCACTTCCTTTCTTCTCAGGTTTACTTCAGAATTTCCCAGGCCTTCGACTCACCAGGACATGGGAGGATCCGAGGCCCCCCCAGGCCACTGAGCCACAGTCTGCACAGCCCTGCCCAATTTCACACTCACATGGTTGAGTTTGTCTCTCCATTTGTCCTCTAGGTCCCTTCTGGGATGGATTGTATTCCTGACATCCAGGCTGTTCACCTCAGGTGCTAAC
>NW_005372121.1:3492066-3519088 GCF_000412655.1 Myotis brandtii
CATCTCTTCCTCTGAGGCTGGGCCTTGCACAAACCAGCCAGAAGGCAAGGAACCCCAGTGCCCCACCCCTACCTGACTCTGGGTTTGACCCCTTTCAGAATCTCCCTCCCTCCCACCCTTGACACTGTCACTGCCTAAATGGATCTTGAGTTTTCGAAGCCCCAGCAGAAGCATGGTTAATTGAGCTTTTAGGCATTGACCCTACATCATGGTACCCTCCATTGGGGATGGTCCTTTTATGGCTCATCCACTACCATCTGACTTTTTTGCCCTCTTCCCTCAGGTCCATGCTCCCCCCAACTTCCTTTCCCACTACTGTGAATATTTTGGCTATTTTTACAGTTAAAAAACTACCTCAAAATTAAGTGGCGTAAAAGAGCAACCAGCCCTAGCTGGCTTGGCTCAGTGGATAGAGCATCAGCCTGAGGGCTGAGGGGTTCTATTCCGATCAAGGGCGCATGCACGGGTTGTGAACGCAATCCCCAGTAGGGGGCATGCAGGAGGTAGCCAATCAATGATCCTCTCTCATCATTGATGTTTCTATCTTTCTTCCCTCTCCCTTCCTCTCTGAAATCAATAAAAATATATATTTTTTTAAAAAAAGAGCAACCATTTTTATATACCTCATGCTTTTGTAGGTCAGGAATTTGGGAAGGGCTTGGTGGACAAGTCTTCTCCTCCACATGCCGCCTCTATTCCGATCAAGGGCGCATGCACGGGTTGTGAACGCAATCCCCAGTAGGGGGCATGCAGGAGGTAGCCAATCAATGATCCTCTCTCATCATTGATGTTTCTATCTTTCTTCCCTCTCTCTTCCTCTCTGAAATCAATAAAAATATATATTTTTTTAAAAAAAGAGCAACCATTTTTATATACCTCATGCTTTTGTAGGTCAGGAATTTGGGAAGGGCTTGGTGGACAAGTCTTCTCCTCCACATGCCGCCAACTGGGGCCACTCAGTGCATTCAATCTGTAGCTGGGCTAGGTTAGGGGGTCCAAGACAAGTCAAAGGCTGGCACTGTGGGTCTCCTCTCCACTTCCATGTAGTCTCAGGGCCTCTCCAGGTGGTTGCTCCAGCAGATTGGTATATTTCTCACATGATAGACAAGGGCCCCAAGAAGCCACAGTAGAAGCAGCCCTGGAATGGGTGCGTATCACTTTTGCTCAATAGGCCATCCTAGATTCAGGAAGAAAGCAAATAGTCCCTCCCTCTCACCAGGAGGAGTGTCAAAGAATTGATGGCCAAATAAGTGAGAATCATCAGTTGGAAGAGGACACTGAAAACCATAGCAGCTAAAGCAACATTGGCACACAGCTCTGGCCTCCATAAGCTCTGCTCTTCCGTTCCCTTCCTCTTCCCCACATCTCTGTGCACAGTAACACCTCGGGCTAAGGAATCACTTTCCCCTCCAGGCGAGAAGTCTGAGTCCCTCACACCAGGAGGGTTATCAATCACAAACATGAGGCTGGGTTTTGCAACAGAACTGGTGCTAAAAACCCTTTGGCAGCGATTCCTTCTCGCCTTGTCTGTTTTTCAGAGGAGCATCTGTCAGGAGAGCGGGGTGTCCTTCTGTGCTTACGGTTTGCTTCCCTCCTGGGTCAGGCCAGGCCACTGCACTGCAGGTGTGGGATGACCAAGGTCCTCCGGAAACGACTCCAGGAGGCTGTGTTCAGGCCTAGCCCAGGGTTGGAAAAAAGCGAAACGTCCTAGAAAAGCCCCTCAGACAGTGTCCTGAAGACCCTCCTACTGAACTGCACTTTCCAGAAGCACCCACATGATTTTTCACTCCAGAAGGCACATGGGCTACGTGGGTAAAATTGCCCAACTGAAGCATAGGAGACAGCAAGGAAATGAAGGGGAGGAGGTTCTAAAGGACTCTGAACATATTACTGAATCATGTGTGTTATTCCCACGCCCATTTTTAAAGTGGAAAACGGTGGGAATCATTTGCCGCATGAGCACAAAGCCCTGTCACAGCTGTCACCTCTGGGAATCACATCTGGTGCTCTGTGCGGTGCAGCCACTGTGCAGGTGATGAAGCTCAGACACTTAAATCAACTCACAAAGCCCTGTCACAGCTGTCACCTCCGGGAATCACATCTGGTGCTCTGTGCGGTGCAGCCGCTGTGCAGGTGATGAAGCTCAGACACTTAAATCAACTGCTCGAGGTCTTCGGTCATCAAATTATACATAGTGACTTTAAAGGAGAAAAAGAGGATTTTCTCATTTTTAACTAAAAAAAAAATAGAACAAATTAAACCTGGGTTTCAGTGTTCTATAAATAGAAACTTTCTATCATCCCATGTTTTTTCCCCTAAGGATTTCTTCCACCCAAGTTGCAAATCACCTTCTCTTTCTATACCACGTCACCCTGTTATACTGGAGGGTTGTCCGCTAGCCTTAGGTTCGCATCACATTTACAGAACAAGACAGTAGCCAAGGGGAGATCTGTCCCTACCAAATGAGAGTGACTGTCTGGACGAATCGGACTATTTTTCTTAGGAGTTTGAACTTAAGGCAAGGGAAGTGGTGCAGAAGCAGGAAGACATGCAGAAAGGTGGTAGCAAAGTCCATGAAATAGCACAGGTCATGTTGATAGAAGGCATGAGGAAGTATAAGCCATAGAGGAAGCAGAAGATATTAGAGGGCAGAAGCCATTGAAGAAGGAAGAGGGGAACAAGAAGAAAGAACAAAAAAAGCCTTGAGTAAGTGGAAACTTATGATAAATATTAGAGATGAAGGTGGTGGTGGGATTGGTTGGAGAATAAATGACGGACTCAAAAAGCTGAGTCCCTATAATTGCAGAGTCCCTATAAAAGCACTTCAGCAGGGATTGACAACTGCAGCTGCTAAGGGGACATCCAGGTGACCCAGCCTCTAGAACTGCACAGGACACCAGACAACCTCCAAGTTCAAATCCTGCTTTCCCTCTGAGGCCTGATTGGGCAGCTATTCTTGGGTTCCCATGGGGCCTGGCCGTAGGACTGATGGTCCAATCTTACTTATACTAAGTTTCTCATAATAAAACTATTGTTTGAAGTGAATTGAGTGCCTATTTCTTCCTACAAAAACACTAACACCATGGTTGTAATGAAAAACCACAAGTATATTCTTTATAGACCAAATACAAGAAGAGGAAAATACCAATACTCTTAAAAGTTCGGTTTATAGGGCCCCGTGGCATTGTAACAACTCAGATTTAAGACAAATACATTGAAGAAATAAATTTCAGACCTTCTCCTCCCCTATCCTAGTGATACCACTGATAATACAACATCATTAGATTTAGCCTCTATTCAACCCAGAGCCCAAGAGAGAATTCTGTATCTAGGAAGTGTTCAATAAATGTTAACCATTGCAGTTGATGGGAAATATTGAAGATACAATCTACCAGCAGTTATGAATCAGAAGGACAGTACCACCTTCTCCAAGGGGCATCTGAAAACAAGGTGGGACATTTTTGTCAATGACTGGGGGCTTCTGGCGCTATTTAATGGGGAAGAGTCAGGAATGCTAAAATTTCTGCAATGGGCATGAGAGTCCCATACAATAAAGACTTTTTCTGACAAAAAATGAAAAAGCTGTCCCCTTTAAGAACCACTAGACCTTCATACACGTGTGTGTGTGGTGACCAAACTAAAAACCCTGACTTGTCACCGGGTCCACGGTCTAATAACACAATAGCCCAGTCCACGGTCAGACAACAGAACAGCACATCTTAAATCAGAATTATCTCAGGAAAGTCCTAGCGGGCTATTTTAGCTGTAGGCCCCTCCCAGTGCTTATGGTCTGGATTCTGTCTTGAAAGGCAACACGTTCCTTCTCAGGAGCACCCTTACCCCAGGCAACAGACAACAAGATAGATTTGCCAAGGTAGGAAGATAGGACGTACTTTGTTTAATGGCTTGTTAACTTAATGTATTACTCATAAATGTTGAGATTTCGGGCATGTGGGCCTCCATTTGCACTGTTGCCCAGGTCCTGCAGTCTGGATGTAACTTAAAGAAACAGGACAGGGCACATGACTCAGAGTGATAACTCCTGCCCTTGATTTGTATGATCTACCTACAATTTTAATTCTGTTCCCTTGGGGAACACCGTGGAACGGATCTCTTTTCCAGACCACAAGCGACCTCACATTCATACTAGGGACCTGTCATTTTTAGAAGGCGTGCAGGGGTTTCCAGGGAGTCTGTAAGTCTCTGCCTCCCGCCTCAATTTGAGAAAACCAGAGTCTTTTGCTCACAAGCAAACTGCGCGTTCCCTTATTTTTGATGAAACAGCTGCATGCCCAGCACCCATACATTAAAGTACACGAGTAGAAAGTCTAATCCCTGACTTGCCTTTAAATGGCATTAAGAAAAAATTCTCAAGTGAATAACCCGAAGCTTGCTAACAAGCTCTGCCTCCCGCCTCAATTTGAGAAAACCAGAGTCTTTTGCTCACAAGCAAACTGCGCGTTCCCTTATTTTTGATGAAACAGCTGCATGCCCAGCACCCATACATTAAAGTACACGAGTAGAAAGTCTAATCCCTGACTTGCCTTTAAATGGCATTAAGAAAAAATTCTCAAGTGAATAACCCGAAGCTTGCTAACATTTATTTTAGAGGATGGGATGGGGAACATTTTTTCCCTTTCCCTTAAGAGCCAGCTTGGTGACCAGAAATGCCCATTTCAATTCAGTTTCAGTCTCAGAGAGATTATTTTTATTTATATTTGGGTAAAGCTTTCGTTTCCATTTGCTTCCTCTGATTACCTTGAAGATAAAGAAAGAAATAAAACATTTAAATTATTTTTTGCTCTGAGCCTTTTTAAAAGTTTTCTTCATTGTTGAAAGTATTACAGATGTCCCCCCTTTTTTCCCCACTGACCCCCTCCACCCCACACTCATTCCTCCCCCCTCCCCAGACCTTCACCGCACTATTGTCTGTGTCCATGGGTCAGCCATATATGCATAGAAGTTCTTTGGTTGATCTCTTCCCATGAGCCCACCCACCCCCACCTTCCCTCTGAGATTCATCAGTATGTTCCATGCTTCTATGTCTGCTCTGAGCCTTAATGTACAGAATATTTTTCCTATTTCAAAAAACACCTAAAATAACCTCTTTATCAAAAATCTAACTGTAGCTCCCACACAGATAATCATCTTTTTCTTTCCACCACTTTTTAAAAACCATTTGTTATGACAATCGCCCACTGATTTCAAACAGACTTTGCAGTGCAGAAGTGACTATTTCCTAAGGAACAAGAAGACAGCAAAAGGTGCTGTGTCTACGGTCTATGTCTCAAAGGCAAAGAAATAGATTAGGAGTCAGGAGACAGCCAAACACCAGTGAGCTGCGGGACCCTCAGAACAGGAGGGCGCCAGGCTTGTCTAAGGTCACTTCCAGGCCCAAAGGTCAATAACTCCACAGGTTAATCTCTTCATCCTGGAGGAATCTATGGAAAGTTCCAGAGAGGCTCAGTCCAGTGCTTAGGTCAGGGAAGTGGCTATTTTTCGTCCCTGCTGCTCTCCAAGAGAGAAGTAAAGGAAGAATGAGCTGCACAGAGAACAAGGTCATTTTATCAGTAAGTCTCTTAGAAGTAGAGATTTCTTAATAATATTAAATACTCACCATATGTGCCAGAAACTGTTCCAAGAGTTTTACATGTATTAACTCATTGAATCCTCAACCACAACCCTATGAGGTGGACAGTAGTATACATCACTAGCTTACAGGTAAGGAGATGGATGCAATAGATGCTAAGTGACTTGTCTAAGGTCATTCAGTAGTCAATGGTGGCGCTGGAATTTGAACCAAAGAGATGTGATTCCAGATTTTAAGTATTTGCTGACCACAGTAACCACCTTCTACCAAAAATAAACAGACTAGTGTAGTGAGAAACATCTGATATTGGAATCTAATTTGTTGAAATCTTGACCTCTTGTTGTGTTACCTCCGGTGACTTACTTAACCCCTCACAGCCTCGGTTGTGTATTAGTAAAACATACCTTTAAAGGCTAGTAGTAAGGTTTTAACTAGATAGTGCATGAACAAGTATTTTGTAAACCTTAGAGCATTAAACAAACAATAACAATTAACCTATCTTTAGTAGATAATAGCTAAAAATGGCAACTTCATTAACCAATCTCAAAATCATAAACTAAAAAATATAGTTCTAACTTTAAAAATACAGGCTTCAAATTATATTTTGGAGGTGGCATGGCAGAAGAGATGAGGGCCAAGGGCCAAGGGAAGAGAGAAATTATGGCATTTTAGGGGTAGTGAATCGTCCCAGGGACCTAAAATAACATTATGTTGCCTGAACCAAAATAAGAGGACATGACATCTGAGTCACTTCTTCCAAATCTTCTCAGTGCCATTCAGAACTGGAAGGATTTGGTCAGTACTGGAAGGATTTGGTCAGTACTGGAAGGATTTGGGCAGTACTGGAAGGATTTGGTCAGTACTGGAAGGATTTGGTCAGAACTGGAAGGATTTGGTCAGTACTGGAAGGATTTGGGCAGGACCACTGCAATGAAATGGGACACATTCAACAGTCTGAAGCAGGAGCCAGAGTGTCTAAGTGACAAAACACAGACACATCCAACACTTGGCTTGGTCCAGCTTCCTTGGTGGTCAGCTCCTCAGTATTATAGTCAGGAACTTGTGATGGTTCCCTGAATAGAAGAATGTGATAGAAGGAAGGGACACAAAGAAAACTTCAACCTGTGTGTTTAGTCCAGCACTATACAAAGTGGAACATTTAGCCTTGGAGTCAGACCACTCAAGTCCTGGTCTGCTGCTTAACATCTGTGTGGCTTTGGGCAAGTCATTGAACGTTCCCAATCTTTAGTTTGCAGATAACACATTAGAAATTCTAATAATCTACCTCTTGAGAAACTCCAAGAAAATGTGTTCAGAGGAGCCTTGTGGTGCTCTGAAATATTGGAGCAACATCAACAGTGCTCCTTATTATTATCTATTAAAATAATGCCAGGGAAATGTGCATTTCTGAAAGGGGTTAGTGCGAGAACTTCAGAATAATGAATGGTAAAATGATCAGATCTCCTTGCCAAGTATTCCAAAGTACCCAGATAAGTCAGGATGTCTTAGTTAGGCAGTATCTCCTAGAGTGAAGAAGTTGGGGCAGTTGTCCTCAGAGTTTTCACTTGAGTGAGAAACAAAGGAGAGAATAAATCAACAGAAAGCTTTCAGTATCTTCCTCCCAAGCAAAATGCTCAGGGCATTGGCAAGACACAGGCGAAGTTCATGATAAACCTCAAATGGCACTTACTCTCAGGTACCTGTCTGGCTCTACAGGTGCTCCTGTGATTAATGAGTCTTTTTACCAACACCCTCTTAGGAACAACTCTGGGAGAGGCTCTACGTAGGAAACGTATAACATGAGCCTTACGTCTTAATACAGTTGAAACGCAAACAGTTTGAAGCTGGGAAAAAATATCTTTGTTAACTTACCAGGAATCACTGGGACACTGTGCTCCTGGTGGTATCGTGTAAGTAATAAACTCTCACAGTCTGTGAGATTAGCTTATGTTTGTTTCTCTCCTGGGGAACAGAGATAGATTGTGATTTAAATTCCTCAGGAATAAAAGCTTTTGGTTGTTTAGCAAGTCCTCCCTCTGGGGAAACCGAAGTCAATGGCCAGTGGCCAAGTTGGCACTGAGATTAGATTTGGAGCACCTCTGAGATGCATAAATACTGAACAAAATATGCAGAAGCCATATTCCGTGATCGCTGTGGCTCCAGACACATGTCACATAAACACCTGTGTCCGCTCGTAGACAAAGGAGATGGGGTGAGGAGGAGAAGCAATCTAACTGGGGTGCTGAGCTCTTTCCTGGTTATATAGGGCAGAGGTGAGCTTCAGACCAGCAGCTTACTCATCCCCAAGCTCATGTCTCCATGTCAAAATGGAGACACTAGTTTATGATACCACCATAATTCCACAGAGAAATTCTCCAAAGAATATTAAGTAAGAGACACATATAAAGTGGATCGATTTTTATTGCAGTCAAGATTAAGGGTGTTAGAAGCATAGTCAGTGCCCTCATCCTACTTGATAAGGAACATTCCCTGCGGCTCCTCCAGTGTGACCTTGGACTCCAACTATGTTCTTTCAAGAGCAACCATTGACTGCACACTTGGCATTCCTGTCACTTCAGGCACAGTGTCTTCACTTTTCTCATTGCTGTGCCCCATAGTAAAGGACTCATCCAAGTCATGGAAATTTTCTCTTGTATTCTTATAACTTCCCCATTCAGATAAGTCTGCAACCAAAGGCATCCGCCTCTTTTTTCTAATAGTATTTCTCCATCTTCCAACAATTATTTCCTTTCTAATCACACACACACACACACACACACACACACACACACACACAAACACATAAGACATGAAAATAAACTCCAGGGGAGAGTCACATTGTATTGTCTCAGTCAGGTAGTGATGGGATTTGTTATTGTGACTACATTCCCAAGTTATAAATCCTAGGAAGAGAACAAAGTTAAATCAGAGCATCTCTGTAGGAGGTCAACAAGTTAGAAAAAAATAAAACCTGTTTTTAATCTAATGGGAAAAAATAGAAGCAATATGCATAGATCACTAACCCTCTTTTAAATGTGGTGTCTTCAGGAATCCTAGGGCCATACTGCCTGGTTCAAACCCTGGTTCTGTCGTGTATCAGTGTGTGATGTTGGGTAATTTATTTAACCTCTCTTTGCCTCAATTTCCATCTATAAATAATGTTAAGTACTAGTGTTTATCCATAGAGTTATTTTAAAGGTTAAATAAAATAACATAGGTAAAGCACCTAGTGCCTGGGACATAATAAGCACTGTACGTAGTAGCTATTATTAAGGTGAACTTGGCTTATGAGGTTAATTTGCTTCAACAAGGATAATTAAAAGCTACTTGAAGGAAGAATAAAAGAGCTGTATGTATGTGAAATACACTAATGGTAAGCTTAGCATAATGCCTAGTGCACAGTAAAAGAAGAAATAAATTATAACTCTCATGGCACAGCCACAAGCTCAGTTGGCTGGACAACTACCAAAAAGCTCCAATCCTAATGGGCACAGCTGCTGGACTACAAGGAGGTCCCATTTCGAGGGAGCAATAGCGGGCCACATTATGTCATTGACCACATAATGTCACCTTGACTATTGGCAGGACAATAGTGTCCTAGCTTGTAAAGGTCAGCATATTGTCTGAACACAGAACACTCAAAAGACAGTAGCATAATGCTTCTCTCTTGAACATACACATGCAACCCTTCCCTATACACTCCCTACAATGGAATCAAGTTCTTTCACTGTAAAGAATTTGATAAAAATGCCAGGGGCATTATCAAATTGTGAGTCATAGAATATCTAAAGGTACTTAGAGATGACCTTGTCCAACCCCACTTGTTGAATAAGGGTGGGGATGATATTGCTGACAAAGGGTTGTCCCAGGTAGCACCATGACCTAGTGGCAGAGCCGGACTTAGATGCAGGTTCACTCCTCCTGTGCTGGGTCACCTCCCATTTCCACACTCTTCCCCACCCACCTTAGAATCTTAATCCCAATAGCAAATCCAGCTGCATCTCTGGACGGTACTCTGCCCTGAGATGCCACACCCTGGGATTTCTGTATGCTTGTTGGCTGCTGCCACCTAGGGAATTAAAAAGTGAGTTCTTGGGCTGTTGCCTTGGGACAGCGGCCATGCAGCTCCATCCTATTCAATATCTAGCTCCTTAATGAACCATCCTTAATGCTCAGCTCACCAATTAGCTGAATTATTCATATCCTAGATATTAGGGTAATACTAATCGGACCCTTGTTGTTAAACCCACTCTTTTGCTTAGTCATTGAAATACGTTAGGGAAATATTCAAACTCTGAGGTTTAAAAATATTACTCCATGGAGTAGTATTGACTAGTTGCTGATATCTAATTCTTTTCAAGGCGCTGGTAACTAGGAACTCATCTACTTCATTCCCGATGTTGCAGGTAGTAGAAAAGCAGACCAGTTGTCTCAGGTTCAATGTGTCAAGACCTATTAACTCAAGTCCACTGTTAATCATACTTGATCACACCCCATTTCATTGTTTTTAAGCCTGATGCTAGTAGGTGAAAACAAAACAGCCATTCATTTCTTTAACCTTGACTTCTTGAAGGCCTTCACTGAGTCATGAACTAGATCCCTAGATCCCAGCAGCTTCACTAACTGGTTACAGAAACGATGAAAGGGGCTCTGGTAAACAGTAACAGTCCAGGTTGACTTCCTATGTAATTAAAACCAGACTCCAGGAAGTTCCTATTCAAAACAAAATAAATGAAAATAATCATAGTTGATTATTTTCTAAGCAGAGCAGTTAGCCATTGTCCTATTTTAGCATGGAAACATTTTCTCAGCTGCATCATTATACCATGCCACATAAAGATATGACTGTCTCCTTTTTGCTAACTATTATTTAAATTTGTAAAGATTCGCCTTCTGAATAGTCTTAGAGCCCTGAGTATTTCTCCACAGACTTACTACTCTAAAGATGCACAGGATAGCTTAGTGGTTTAAATACTTGGCCTTAGAGACAGACTTAGGGTTCAAATCTCAGCTCTACCACTTGCGAGTTGTGTAACCTTATGAAAATTTCCTAACATTCCGAAGCATCAGGTGCCTATTTTGAAATGGTGATAATAATACTAATTTCAGTGTAGAGTTGTTATGAGAATTGAAGATAATAAAGGCTTCGCATATAACACATTGCTTGGCCTGCAGTAAGTGATTTCAATAAACGTTAGCTGTTATCACCATCATTATCACCACCACCATCATCCACATAGTTATTATCAATATAATAAGATCTTCAATTACACAGAGAAGCTAAAGAATAGGGAGGAAGCTTTCAGGTGGTTCTGATAAAGCGGACAGTGGCATTGTAGCCAGGACTGAAAAATATGCTAGATTTTAACGTGGAATGTGTAAATTCAAATCCCAGACTCGTATGACCATAAGACAATATGTGGCTTCTCTGGTCTTACAGTTTCCGCATCTGTAAAATGGAGATAATAACAGCAAACATGCAGACTGGCGTGAAGCTTAAGTGAAATAATAACACTGAAAGGGTCAAGCCTAGTACCTGGCCCCCAGGGCACAAACACTCCTCCCCTTGTCTGTTTTAGGGCCCTGGCCCTTGGTCCTACCCCTGCTTTCTACAGATGAGGTAAGAGTGGCCAACCCCGATCCAGGATACTCTGGGAGAACCTGGCTTCATGATTCTCACATTTTTATCCCATAATCCCAAATATAAAGAAGCAGGCTCTCAGAGGTGTCTGCTAAAAATATGAGAGAAGAAGCCAGGTTACAGTGGCTGAAAAACCTTGGGGAAGGCAGGCCCTGGGAGAATGAGGACTACCAGCCAATTTGTCCACGAGCTACAAACTTGTGTAGGGGGGCCAGGAGAGGACAGGGCATGGCTAGGGGCCTGGGGCCTGGTGTTCCCTGTGATCAGTGTCCCCAGCTTGGTGACTCACATCCTCCTAGCTTTTGGCAGGCTAGGCTGACATACTGCTATTCAGTGAAATCAAAAGCTCTGTGAATTATAGGCAGCATTATCTCTCCAGGTGTATTTTGAAAAGATGACATGATTTGGATGCCACATATTTTCCAACCTGAAGCAATATTTTCACAGCGTGTTAATGTATTTCATGTTCATGTGTGTGTGTGTGTGTGCGTGTGTGTGTATGTATGTGCACGCATAGAGTACTTTCCAGCATGATGCACAACACACTCACACATGTGAGTTAGTTGTCTTAAAGTGGCCAGTTGTTTGTTTGGGATATCACACCAAGAACTATTCACCTGCTAGTCTATGGGACCTACTAGGTCACAGAGGTTAAGGTCAATGCATACAATGTTAGTACTTAAAAAGTTAGGTCTTTGACACAAGCCTTGCTCCCCACCCAAAACAAAAACAAAAACCTGTAACAGCTTCTAACCCCCACTCCCAGTACCATACTGAATGCTCCACTTTAAAGCTGTATGTCCAGAGTGCTGGGCCTTGTGGTTCTCCTCTTCTGAGAGGGAGACCGTGTGCGCCCCCTAGTGGATCAAGGACGGTAATTGCACTCCCAGGCCTTTTGTTCTTCGCCTGTTTACTAACAATTTTACCAGCAAGGTAGTGACCGATCTCAAGTGTCAAATTCAAGGACTTGTGGGCTGCAGTGTGGCAGTTATCCCAGACAGTCAAATCCTTGGAAACCCAAAAAATCCCGCCTTTAGGTTTTGGTTCCATTGCCAAAGTTCATTCTCAGTTCTTGCTTTGGATTTCCCAGAAACTCGTCTGATTAATATCTTTAACGGCCTTAATGTACAACTTTGCCACACCAAATATACAACCACACCAGAATATTTGTGGCATTTGCTTGCTTAAGAGACAACCAGAGGAATTACCACTTAAGGTAGGTCTGTTTTCAGTGGTCCCCACACTCCCTGTATATCTTTCTGCTCTAATGGCTATGGAGTCAATCCATAGACAAGGAGCTCCTTAGGGCAGGGACTGAAATTTCTTCATAAATTATTATTCCCGGTATGTAGCACAGGGCCCAATACATGTTATGGACTGAATTGTGTCCCTCCCCAAATCCATATGTTGAAACCCTAACCCACAAAGTGACTGCATTTGCAGATAGGTCCTTTAAGGATGTAATTAAGGTTCAATGAGATCATAAGAGTGGGACCATAATTCCATAAAACTGGTTTCTTACAGGAAGAGGAAGAGACACAAATATCTCCCCCCCCCCTTTCTCTCTCTCCTCATGGGCATGGAGAAGAGGCTGTGTGAGGATACAGAGGAAGGTGGCCTTCCACAAGGCAGGGAGAGAGGCCTCACTAGAAACCAACCCTACTTACACCTTCATCTTGGACTTTCGATCTTCAGGACTGTGAGAAAATAAATTTCTGTTCTTCAAGTCACTCGGTCTGTGGTATTTTGTTCTGGCAGCCTGCGCCGACTAATACAGAAAGGAAAGTTGTTTAATGAAATTTCTACACCAGACCATCACCCAGTTCTAAATTCCAAAGAAGGAAGGGGACAAGAACTAGCAGGTACTGAGAGCTGGTGACCAGGGTAGCACTGTGCCAGCTGCTTCTCGAAGACATTCACCAAATGCCTTCTTGTCTAGTAAGCACTCCCAGGGAGACTCGTGTGCATCCTTGCAAGTGCTCAAAGGTGACACATCTCCCCCGGGTTGTGTTTCCCACTACGATTGCCCCAGCTGCTGGCTGCCAGTGAAGTCATGGGTATGAGAGCTTGAAATCAACTTTTCAGGAGATGAGATAAAGTTCAGCAGCACACAGCTCTCCTGTCCCCCCGCCCCTCAGGGGTTGCTCCTAAACGTCTCCATGAACGTCTGCAAGCACCCAGGAGTGACCACTGTGTCTCTCACACTGTGTTGGAGTTTCTGGCCTTTGTTTCATTTTGATCAACAAAATTTAGTGAGCGAACCGGGCTTCCTGTGAGGCATGAGCCAAAACCAGTGTCGGGTTTTCAGCGTGAACCTTGTCTTTCCCTTCAATAACAGAATTAGACCACCTGCAAAAACATATCCACAGTTACCAAGGACTTTTTGAAAAATAAATATTCACTACAGATTTGTAACGAAAGACAGGCTGTTGCTTCTGGACTTCGAGTGGGCCAATGAGAATCTTTTCAGCTTTGCTCCTGGCAGCGAGGCAGGTGGGTAAGAGTGGAGAGCAGGGCTCATCCTTGAACCCTGAGTGCTTCCCCAGTCGCTGGCTGTGTGGCCTTGAGCAAGTTATTTAACCTCTTCCTGTCTCAGTTTTCTTGTCTCGAATTGGTGATGATAATATCACCGTAAGGATTAAAAGACGTAATAGATGCAAAAGCACTTTCAATAGTAAGTACCAAACAGAAAGTGTTCAATAAGTCAGTAGCTGCCTTTCCATCAGAAAGAGATAAGAGGGAAAGTGGATATTCAAAAAGTATAGCTTTCACGATAAAACAATTCTTACAGGATCTTTCTCTACAGCTTTTTTGTTTGTGTATTGTAAAAACTATGGAAAGTACATGTGGCAAGATAGCATTTAAAGATGCTAATCAGCATTTTTTCTCATGTTTTCTTAAAGAACTCCTCCCTCACCCCATTCAGTGGGAGGCTGTCCCTGAGCCAGGTGCGGGTGAGAGGGGGCAAAGGGGAAGAAATGCCTCCGGCAAGTCAAGTCAGAGTTTTGATTTGTAAATCCTAGACCAGGACAGGAAGTCCATGCATAAACATTAGATGTGGGAGAATGCAAGGTGATATAAGAGGCAGTGTGCCTGTCCCAGAGGAACAAAAGTAATTCCTGGGGTGGAAACTCAAAGAACAGCACTGAGAAGGGGCTCTGTGTCCTGCCCGCTCCCACCCCAGCCCCCAGCCAGTCCCAGGGAGCAGAGCTGACAGAACTCCCAGGAGGCTTTGGGGCATCTGGGTGGAGCTCAGGAGAGCAGCAAGTGTTATGCATCAATTCCAAGTGCAAGGGAGGAATGGCTGCAGGCATCTCTAGGCAGCTGGTGCTGATGTGGCCGCATGGAGTTCCCTGTTTCCCATGAGGCTCGTGGAGCAACCGGATATTTCCCAGAAGGGCTTAGAAGTCCTCAGAGAGAAGCCGGCCTGGAGAAGCTCTGGACCAGTAAGGAGGCTCCAGCATCAATCTGGCCAAAACTCCCTTGGAGGCCAGACAGGAACCAGGCATCTTAGCAAGGACAGTCTCAGTGATGAAGGCTGTGGGGACTCCATGACTTCCTTGCCCCACTCTTAATCCAGTGTCACCAGGAAAGCTTCTCCGAATTTACATAAACTTTGCGTAAGAAGTGGGATCCTAAATTAGCTCCGTCCGGGACTACCATAGGTAGGGCTGCAGGTTGTTCTTTGCACTCAGCCCAGGAAGCAGGTAGAGACTAAAGTCTTATTTGTGTTTCACCATCACACCACGCGTGCTGATCCATTGGCCTGGAGGGGTACTTTTTGTAGATGACACAATGATGCCATGGGCTACTGGCAGATTGACTGAGCAAACCATATCCCTCTGAATTGGCTGAAGAGTTTTCACTACAGAGTGGGGCTCACCATAAGAATTAATTTATAGAATATAAAAATAAACTTACATTTCTTACACATCTGAAACTGTGGCCTGGTGTTGGTGACCACTATATAGAGAAACACATACAGAAACCCACACCCTGCCAAAAAATGCACCTCCATTAGGATCACGGTTAATATTTTGGAATATTTTCTTCCAGTCTTTTCTCTATGTGATTTTCCATAATTAATTTCCATAATTAATATGCTCTTTGGTATCATGGTATCATGTTCTACCTGAAATTGTATCGCAGGGGAAATCACACAGACAGTGATCTCAACCTTGTCTGCATTCTGAAACCTAAGATTCTCACACAGATGCTGTGCCCCAAGGCCAGAGCCCAGACCAATAAATCCATAACTTAATAGGCTGCCGGGGTCAGAATTACTCATGAAAGCACAACTGTATTTAGAGTAGAGAAGCTGGCTGAGGGCTGAATCTCCAAGAACTCCTTACTTAGATCAGTCCTTCTCAAATGTGACTGTGGTGTGAGTCACCTGCAGATGCTGTGAAAATACAGTCTGACTCCCCGGGGCTGGGGTGGGGCCTGAGAGTCTACAGTTCTCACAAGCTCACAGGTGGCCTCCTGGTAAGTGGACCAGATGGTTCAGATGAAGAAGAACCAGAAAAATGATTTCTATTTTAAGCATTTTCCAAAATTATTAAAAACTTTTTCACAGTCATTTTAATACTAGAGGCCCGGTGCACGAACTTGTGCATGGGTGGGGTCCCTTGGTGTGGCCTGCAGGGATTGGGCTGAAACCAGCAGTCCAATGTTCCCTGCGGCTCCTGCCTGCTGCTCCCACTCATCCCGGCCCTGCTGTGCCTGCCATGGGCTCACGCCCAGTCAGTCCGGATCGGGAAAGGCTCGTGCTGCTGCAGCGGCACTCACCAGCCCTGCGTCTGGTGCCCGTCCTGAGCAGGGGTGAGGGAGGGCAGGACACAATCGCCCCTGGCGGGCAGTGTGATGCCCTTGCCAGCCCAGGATCCATATCCATCCCACTGACATTCGCACCAGTTGTTGGGCCACCTGGCAGTCCCTTTTATATCATTTCTTCCCTGCGGAGTGTCTAGGGAGGGGAAGTGGCCGCAGTGCCTGAGGCCAACTTCCAGGAGGCCTGTGGCACCAGTCAGGATCACGCTGGTGGTGCCAGTCTGTCAGTGCCTGGCCCATTCTCCAGAGATTGGACCTATAGGACTATTGAGGGAGTGAAGTGGCACCACCGGGCTGGTGGGCCACCAGGATGGGCAGTCAGCTGAGCTGCACTTCCCACTGTGGGAGCGCACTGACCACCAGGGGGCAGCTCCTGCGTTGAGCGTCTGCCTCCTGGTGGTCAGTGCGCATCATAGCGACTGGTCAACAGGTCGTTCAGTTGTTCAGTTGTTCAGTCACTTAGGCTTTTATATACTCAGTTGTTCGGTTGTTCAGTCACTTAGGCTTTTATATGTATAGAAGTATCTAATTCTTAGCATAAATAGGCCACATTTTGAACCATTCCCCTATTGTTTGCCATTTAAATAGTTTTCAATTTTGTTATACCCAATGCAGTGTTAAAATTCTTTGGGCCTACTTCTTTGTCCCCAACTTTTAAATGAGCAACTAATAGAGGAAAATGGCAAGCTTGAGGAAGCAGGCCCAGTGTAGCACAAGCATTCCAGTGTGGCCAGTGTTTCTATATGTCTTCAGGCAAGTTGAGCAATGTTTTCTTTGCCTACATTTTCTCTTTTATAAAATGGCCTTTTTCTTTTCTCACATCCTTAGTGTAAAAGTTCATAAAGTGATTTGCAACTCAGTACTTTCTTCTGTGGAGCCACTGTGTTATGAAATATTTGTCACAGCTCAGGAACAATGGCCGGGTATGCCAATTGCAATCCCTGGGGTCCCTCTGCCCCAAAGCCTACCAGGTACAGAATTGCTGGTGCCACAATAATGAACAAACCCTGGGATTTGGCCCACCCTCGGCTGTTTGGATTTCAGTGCCAGGGGTAGGAGGTCTGAAAAACATGAAAAGAAACAGCTGAATTCCAAGACACTCCTTCAGATAAAATTTCCTTTAAAACATTTGTACCGTTCTTCATCAATATTTATAAAGTGATGACTAGATACAGCTACATTCCTCTTGGGCTTTGTCTAGAACACACCCATGATGCCTGATCAAAACACAGTTGTTTGTTGTTTATAGGCAAGCTTCTTTAAGGAACGAAGTCAGCCCCACATAGCAAAAAAACAAATTAAAAATTAGTTACATGAACACAAAAAGATGAATGCTTTTTTAAAGGGCATCATGATGGGATAGAAAAAGCATGGAATTTGGGGTCCTGGCTTTGGTTCCCAGATTCTTTTAGCAGAGGCTCCCCCCAAGTTCATTAACAACTTTGATTCCTAGTTTCTTCCTCACAAAGTACTATGGAAGTGACCATAAACGCAGAGAAATATGCAACCTTTCTAGAAGGAGTTAGTTGCCGTATTTGGCCTTTCAAGCCAGCTGAATGGTAGAAATACCTGCCAACATGTTCAAGACTGAGGCCTCTCAGGGTTTCGTCTTGTGTTCTTAGTCTGATCTTTGAGAAACACCAGAAATAAGTCCCTTGGTAGGTGCCATGTGGTGCGTGGAATTTCCAAACAACTCATCTTTTAGGTTCAGATTCTCATCCTGGCTTATGTTAGAATACCTTGACAAGAATTGTTCAAATGTCAATGTCCAGGCCCCACCCTCGACCAACTGAAGCCATGCTCTGGTATTGTTCACCAAGCTCCAAAGTGATACTGTCAGACAGTGAGCTCAGAGCCACGGAGTTACAGTCTTGAACACCCACTGAAAACCCGGGGCAGGTAACACTGTAAGTCATATTCCTCCCAATAATCCCAGTTTCAAGTAATTGATCACATTAGTTAGTCAGTCCATTGGCAGTGCAGCGCAGGAAGGGACATAAACAGGTAGAGCACCATAGAAGGACTGCACCTATACACAGAGTCGGGGGAGGAGAGAAGAGGAGGGATGAATTCGTTCATCCTCAACATCATCAATGACCTCTTACTGGGTCACTACTTGGTGCCAAGCACCGTAGGTCAAGCATTTCACCTTTGAATTCTTACAGTACTGGCGTGGAGGCTGGAGACAGGGTAGGGGCAGAAGATATGGAGTAGAAGATAGTGCAGCTTTTCCAGAAAATAATTTGGCAATAGGTGCCAAGAGCCCTCCAAACGTTCACATTCTTTGGCCAAAGAATTACACTGGAAACTGACCATCCCATGGAAAGGGTCGCAAATGCAAATGGTGCTTTTGTTCCCAACGATGTTCATTGCAAAGTGGTTTATTTTAGTAAGAAACTGGGAATAACCTCAATAACCCAACCAACGAATGGTGACTACGTGAACGTTGCCACATTGTACACTGGAATAGAATGCAACCACTGAAGATGTTTTCCTCTCTGAATAAGTGTATGACAAGGTATGTTTTCTACTGTAACATTTTCATTAAAACACAGTAAGATTTAAAATGGTAGCTACGGTCTGACTCGAAGGTTCCAACAATGGCAAATAACTACAGAACTTGCTAGATGATGAAGCTGGTTACTGTTGTTGGGACTCCACTTGTACCCATATCTCCTTCAGAGAGCAAGCTTCAGATGGTTAAAAAGTATGCAGCTAAAAGGACAACCTTTTCCCAGCAAGCACCTCAGCGAGCGTGGCGTGTGCCCTGGAGCCAGCCTGTCGTGGTCCCTGCTCTAGGCTTGCAACTGTGTCCCCTCTGCAAAGAAAGCCAGGCAGGGAGGCAGATGTAAACTGTCAGGAAATGGGAACAGATGACAACGGAGTTGTAATACAACCAAAATATTTGTTTCACGGGTTTTTCTGCACAACTAGAATCAGGTTCTCTGTGGGTGTGAAAAAAAGAGAGGAACTGAGAGAGAAGGGAAGGCTTCAGAGCAGAAAACAAAGGAAGTGGAGAGTGGGGAGGGGGGACTGGAGTTTGCAGCAGGAAAATAGAATCTCTCCAACTATTGCAGAATCTAGCGTTTCCTCCTACAGCCCTGTTTGCTTTGAGGATGTTGCCATTTCCTGACATTTTGCAGCTGTTCTGGGGACAGCCTGAGCAAAACAGACCCCACCACATTTTTCAGAGCCACAAGCTTCGGAGGGCTTCCTTCTCCCTCCCCAACACCCTATCCCAGCTGCCTGCAGCCCCTGGGCTGCCCACACCCTCCTGCCTCCCCAGCTCCAGACAAGCCTCCGGTCCCAGATGGGACAGTCCCAGCCTGGGCCAATGGGAGACTGCTTTTTAATTTTCATTTTTTAAAAAGGAGGGTGGTGCCGAAACCGGTTTGGCTCAGTGGATAGAGCGTCGGCCTGCGGACTGAAAGGTCCCAGGTTCGATTCCGGTCAAGGGCATGTACCTGGGTTGCGGGCACATCCCCAGTGGGAGATGTGCAGGAGGCAGCTGATCGATGTTTCTCTCTCATCGATGTTTCTAACTCTCTATCTCTCTCCCTTCCTCTCTGTAAAAAATCAATAAAATATATTTTTTTTTAAAAAAGGAGGGTGGTTGGTGGAGAGGAAGGCCCACCCTCTCTCAGAGTTGTTGTGCTTTTATCGTACATGGATTGAGAACATATACAACAGCCAAAGCTACCATCAATTCAAAACTGGTTTTTCATGACGTTGCATTTTGAAGAACCATACCAGCATCGACAGTTTTTTGAAAAATGGAATGTGTGGGGCACTTGGTTTATGCAGTCTGCAGACAATGCTGGACGTTGAAAGGGCTTTGAAGACAAGGGAGGACTCTCTACCTGCTTAGTACCTCTGCCTCTATCTGTCCTGTTCACTCAAGGCCTGAGGAGGAGATGAACACTGTGCTCCTATCCTGCCCCTCCCAGGGAGCCGATCAGGAACCCTCCCAGGTAACTGCCCTTTCACCAAAGGGAGAAGGACACTATCATGTATTGAGCCTGTGCCGAGTTCCAAGCACTGTGTGACGTACACAGTTACTCTTATGATCTCCATTTCACAGATGGGAAAACTGAGGGTGGAGAGGTCAAGCTAGTACACTGTGGATCTGAGATGTCATGACTCCAGAGCCTGTCCACCCTGCAACCTACCTGAATTGTCCAATGTATCACCTTCCTGGGTAAAATGGCCTGTACACGGAAGAGGAATGCGGGCACCTTAGCAGAACTATTTTGCAAATCACACCACAGATGTGGTCATCTGTCTTCGGGTCTGGTCACTGGAGGCACCCTGGACTGCCGACCCAGGCTATTTTTACGGTGTATGTGATATGTCGTAATAATAACATAGATGAGACTTGTATAATAAAGACTGTAATTATGATATATCATAAAAATAGCTCTTTCAGTTCTGCAGTCTGGGTTCAATGAGGGCAGCAAAATTAGAATTATAGAAAGCTGAGCCTCAAAAAAAACCTACAGCAATTTGATCTTGTGTAGGGTTGCTATGCATTTGAATGTGAAATTGCTCTCCAAGTATTACAGGGCCAGGCAGATGATTTTTTTAGTCTAAAAACGAACTGGTTGAATTAAACGAGGCTTTGAGAATACCAGTGTTCTTTAAGGATTCCTTGTCATCCAGATGTGGAACTCCTTGCCCAAACCTCCTTGGTCAGGGTGAACCCCCCTGGGAATATATCAAAATGCTGCTTTCCTAGGAGGTTGTGCTCTTTCTGCATCACATCCTGGTTCCTATGAAGTGAGAGCCTCCTCAGTGACTTGTCTCTTAGCACAATGGCCCTCTTGTTCCGAGGCAGATCATATGTGCATTTCAATTAGTTATGAGTTTATGAAACTGCACAAAGGATTCAACTCTCCTCTCCAATGCAAAGAGGCAGCACTCTCTCCAGCCTTTGGGATTATCTTTGCTTTTAATGGCCAAACGGAATAACTCTAACTTTAGGAAATGCAGTGCTCTCCACGATTTCCTGGGAGAACGCCCATTATCCTGGGGCTCACCTGTCACCTCCCACTCCCAACCCCCACTCCTGGCCTCATTTTCGTCTCCTCTGATTTCCTCATCACTGGTCTTATCACTGTGTCCTTTTCATGATCACTTTGTCCCACTACCCTTTCCCTATTCTCCAAGGCAATGCTGCTTCATGTACTAGACTTGACTAAATACTTGGGGGTAACAAAAAAAGAGTCATAGTGCAGATAGAGAATAGCTCAAAATTAAATAAGCTACATCAGTGTTCTTGAATCTCCTTGGGCATCCTGATATTGCTTTCCCAGCTTGCTCTCTTGCCATCTGTTAATAACAAGAATGGAGCATAAGGTGTAGAAGAGTCAGAATAAAGACATTATTCTGTGTCCTAAATAAATCCCAGGACACACAGAGCCCAGATTCACATGATATTAAGTTCAAAGATACAGCTCAGGAGTAAAAAAGATTCTTAAACTCTAATGCATCTGTTGAAGGAATGAAAGACATTTGGTCCTCCCCTCCCCTCCCCTCCTTTCCTCTTTCCCCTCCTCCCCTCATCCCCTCCCCTCTCCTCTCCTACTCTGTCACCTCCTATAGTCATTCCAGAGCCCCTCATTCTCTAAAACCCTTACTCCCAATTCTCCTCTAGACTCTTCCCAATGCCCAGCCAAAGAGGATTTTTACTCTGTCTCCTTTCCTTTTAACACTTTATCATGTACATTAATTTAGCCTCCCAGGCTTCCTTTAGTTTCTCTGTTTGCTTAGTTCCAGAACCTAGGAGTTGACCATTAAGCAAAAATCTTCTTTCACCGAGAAGCTGGGAAAGGGGTGGTGGGGGGTGTGTGTGCATGGATGTAGAAGGGAGGAGAAATCTGAAAATGTATACACGGATCACACTCCTGCCCCTAATATGCGTTAATAGTTTCCTTTGCTACAGTTCAGTGGACAAGCCCACCTTAGGAAGTTAGGAAAGTGGCAATGACCTATTGGGATAGTAATATCTATCTTGCAGTGGGGGAGCCCATAGAGCAGTAGTCCTCAAAGTATGGTCCCTGGGCAGCAGCAGCAGCATTGCCTGAGAACTTTCTAGAAATGCAATCCCTCAGGCTCCCCTCCAAACCTACAGAAGCAGACACTCTGGGGTGGAGCCCAGAACTCTGTGCTTCAACAAGTCCTACTGGTGATTCTGAAGCATCTAAAGTTTGAGACACAAACTCTTTTCCTAGCCTGGCCTTCTCCAGGCAAAGGCACCCATTGAACTTGCCTCTGATTCCGGCTCTGCCTCTTTCTAGCTCTATGACTCCACCAAGTCACTCAACTTCCCCAAGCTGGGAGGAGACCACATGGAACTTTCTTCTACACAGTCCCAGGGATCCTTCTCATGTCAAAGTCTGCCCCAAAATGGATTATCTTTTTTGCTTCCCACCCACAAGGCCTCAATGTGCCTTCTTTCTCACGCTTCTTTGGAGAACTGCCAATCGTCTGCTCTGTCCCTTAGTGTGCGTCTCCCCCAAGTTTGAAGACCACTTAATAATAATAACAACAATAATTCCCTTTGTGGTAGTGACATTGAATTGATAGTCCCAGAATCCACATGGTCAGCTTGTTCTTGGCCAACAATGGGTTCAAATTTGCTTCCCCAATGCAAGTATGCTCCCTGAAAATCAGCACCCCTGGAACTTGGGTAAAATAAAGCACTTTGACCAAACACAGGTGGTCTGTTAGGTAAATGGCTCAACTATAACTAGAACAGGACCCCGGCAAGGGGTTAAAACAAGGAGTTGAAATACTGTTTCAATTTGACAAACATTTCTCTCTACTCATTACTGCCTAACCTCTCTTTACTCCCCCAAGCTCCTAATTATTACTATGGGTTAGAGTCTTCAGTAGCAATTCCTTTCATTTTAAGTCATTTAAAACTTGCTCTAGGAGTTCTGTCACTGGGGACCAAACAGGCTGATTTCAATGAAATGGAGGATTGCTTCTCATTTCTGATTCTCTGGGCTCCGAGCTTTAGAGGGAGAAGGTGGCGATGAACCCTGGTCGAATAGGGACGCATCCTCGGATGCACAAGGAGGCAGCAGCCACAAAGGGAGGACCAGGGAGCAGGTCCAGTGTGCCGAGAGATACCCCTGGCACTGACTTGCACCTGTGCTGGAAGGAGGAAAGGCAGGAAATAGAAAAGTCATCTCCACGCCCTGGAAATGTACTCACACTCTACAGAAGAAATTCTTTGGCTACCTACACAAATGCTTCTCAAATGTTAGTGTGCATGTGAATCATCTGAGGCTCTTATTAAAATGTACGTTGTGATTCAGCAGCTCTGGGGTGGGCCTGAGATTCTGCATTCCTAACAAGCTCCCTGGGGGTGCACGGACCACATTGTGAGGATCGAGAACCTAACTCCTCCATTTGGGAGGCCCTCAGGGAAGAGAAGGAACTGTAAAAACACAAGAGATTCACTAGCTGGCAGTCACTGTAAGCATTTCTGCTGAACATTACCATCAACCCCAACAGTGTAAGTTCAGTTAAAATATTATCTGATTTGGAGTCTGTTTTTAATTTTATTTTTCCAGAAAAGATTTTTTAAATATATTTTTATTGATTTCAGAGAGAAAGGAAGAGGGAGAGAGAGATAGAAACATCAGTGAGAAAGAACCATAGATTGGCTGCCTCCTGAATGCCCCCTACTGGGGAATCGAGCCTGCAACCTGGGAATGTCCCCCTGACCGGAATCGAACCCGGGACCCTTCAGTCCACAGGCCGACGCTCTATCCACTGAGCCAAACCAGCCAGGGTAAGAAAAGATTTTAAGTAGTATGTATGTGCTGTTGTTTTGTGTGTGTCGGTGTGTATTATAGTTCCATTTTCTTAGCTAAGTTTTTGCTTAAAACTAAAATCAGGGAGCATGATAGGGGGACCAGTGTTACTCCTGGCCAGGGCAATGGCTAGTGAGTGGAGCGCCACAGTTTAGAGCCAGAGGGTTGGGCTTCCCAGCTTCTGCTGGGCTATTTTCCAAAACACCCCCTTGGCCAGAGCTTCTCAGACTGGCTTGAGATGTTGTGCACTTGGAAATCACGGTGCTCCCTTCAAAGTACAATGGGTAAAATATGCCTCTAGTATACAATTTTATGGGCAGAAAATATGGCTCTAATAAATGAATGCAATAAAAACTAACCACCTGCCCTACGTCCTTTCGGAAATGAACTCATTGGTAAAATGAAGGCAATAACCTCTGATCCTTCGGTTGGAATCAAAGACGTGGCAACCATGACTTCCGCTGCTACTGGCTGCCATTTATTTAGCATTTACTCTGTACCAGATACTACGCTGAGCACCGTGCAACCATTTCAAACTTGACAACGGCTCAGCGAGGTAAGTATTGTTATGTTCTCTGTTACAGATGAAGGAACTGAAGATGAGACAGGTTAAACCAATGATTCCCTGATAGAGTTTGTAGGTAGAGTTCACTCTTCACTCCTCTTTCAAGGGCCACTGACCACCGCAGGCTCCCAGCTCCTTCTCCCATGCTGGGAATTTGCTTTCCTCTTCAAGAAATTAACATGTGGCTTTTGACCAAGCAAGTCTCCATGGCAATATGAATCTTTTCTGAGTCACAATCCCTTTGTTTATCCAACGAAGGCCATGGACCTGCTTCCCAGCAAAATACACATAAGCAAACATACCACCTTGCATTCACCTTTGGGGGTTCGGGGGTTCCAAGCAGGAACTCCTATCCTACAGAGTTTAGGAAGACAAAGAGGCCTTTGTACAGCTTTAGTCTGAACAGGGCCCACTATTCCAAGCACTGTTCTGAAATGTTTTCCTTAGCCATTTCCCTGACCATTTTATTTTTCAAATATTTATATTGATACAAGATTAAACAAACCCTAAATGTCAAAAATATTCCTGGCACCAGGGTGCCTATAGAGTTCCCAAATTTTTTTTAGACATCAGTCATCAAAAAGACTCTTTTTTTATTATTAGTAGATAGTATCAGTTCAGATTAGTGAACATCCAAAGAACCCTTGTTTCTCTTTCTCTTGGTATCTGAATGAAACAAGATACTTAAAGCAAAACAACATTATTGCTCCCTCCTGGTTTTTTGACATAGAAGAGACTTGAGCTGTTGACAAAAAATACAGAGGTGAGAAATACAAAGTTTGGAGGTTTCTATAACCTCTAAATATAAACGTAAGGAGATGTGTGTGTGTGTGTGTGTGTGTGTGTGTGTGTGTGTGTGTGTGTATTTGGGGAGGGAGGGAAAGAGGGAAGGAGGGAAGTCAAATATTAATACTTAGAATAATTTAAAATTAATCTTTGTGTTCCTTGAAGATCCATAGTTTTATTTTTCTTTTAAAATATATTTTTATTGATTTGAGAGAGAGAGAGAGGAAGAAGACGAGGGGTTGGGGAGGGAGAGAGAGAGAGAGAGAGAGAGAGAGAGATGGATTTGTTGTTCCACTTGTTCCACTTATTTATACATTCATTGATTGATTCTTGCATGTGCCCTGACAGGGGATCGAACCCTCAACCTTGCCGTATTGAGATGGCACTCTAACCAACTAGGCTACTGGGTCAGGGTAAGATCCATAGTTCTCAAAGTGTGCTCCTGGGCCAGCAGCATCACTGGGAACATGTTGAAGATGCAAATTCTCAGCCCCCACCTCAGGCCGACTGTCAGAAGCTTGAGAGCTGAGCGCAGCAGTCTGTGCTCAGCAAGCCCACGGGGACTGTGATGCAGACTAACATCTGAGAAGCACCGTTCAGGACAGATCTCAGACCGAGCAACCTCCTGGCTGGTCCTAAACCAAACCACTGGCCCTGGTGAAAGGGGGGCCTGAGGAAGAGCACAGAGGTGAGGAAGTGAGGGTTGTCTAAGCTACAACTACAAGTCAGCCCCCGAATGTTTATGACCTCACTTCCACCTTCCATAAGCTAAGAATGCTTCCTCCTGTCTCCATTTCCAAGGGGTGTGTGTGTGTGTGTGTGTGTGTGTATTTAAAGAGAGAGATTACAAGAGTAACATAGCTATTCGAGCTTGCAGACCTACTAAGTAGTGGGCACACAGTAGGAAATGGGAAAAGTACAAAAAGTTATAAAGAAGAATATAGGACTTCATCACAAACCCGCTCAAAACAACCACTACAGCTCTAGCCGGTTTGCTTAGTGCAGTGATGGCGAACCTATGACACGCGTGTCAGAGGTGACACGCAAACTCATTTTTTTGGTTGCTTTTTCTTTGTTAAATGGCATTCAAATATATAAAATAAATGTCAAAAATATAAATCTTTGTTTTACTATGGTTGCAAATATAAAAAAATTTCTATATGTGACACGGCACCAGAGTTAAGTTAGGGTTTTTCAAAATGCTGACACGCCGAGCTCAAAAGGTTCGCCATCACTGGCTTAGTGGATAGAGCATCGGCCCTCATACTGAAGGGTCTCGGGTTCAATTCCGGTTAAGGGCACTTACCGTGCATGCACGAGGTTTCTCTGTCTCTCCCCCTCCTTTCCACTCTCTCTAAAAATCAATGGGAAAATATCCTCGGGTGAGTAGTGACAAACAATCACTACTAACATTTAATATACTGTATTATTTCCCCCTGCGTAAACCTCCTCTGGATTCAAAGTCTACCTTGCACTCTCTAACAGAGTTTAGGTTTTAGAGAATGTTCCTTTCTCTGGGATCTGAAGACCCAGGAACTGATGCCTGAGCCTCCAGTTTTGTCCTGATCTCCCTCCCAAAGCAGATGCCTGGATCCTTTGGTTCCTCCTCCATCCATCCCTACGTGTGATACTACACAGAGGTATGAGCTCAGAGGATTAAACAAGTGAGCTAAAGCAAATGCCAAAAGCTGCCGTAAAATGAAGTGGGAGCTGAGAGCCTACTCGGAGCTGAAATGGACTTTGAGCCAGATGTCAACATCGCTATTGATGCTCAGTTCCCTAGAAGA
>NW_005372121.1:3519189-3523333 GCF_000412655.1 Myotis brandtii
GGGGGGGGCGGGGGGCGCTGAAGAGACCGCTGTTTCCAGCACACACACTGCCAGTATCTGTCCCCGGCAGGACAGGACATTGCGGTCTCTGCACCAGGAGCCAGGCACCGTGCACCAGTCAGGGGATGGAAATCATCAACTTTCTGGACGGTGTTTGTGATGTTTGGATGGTTCCCTAGTTAACCCCCTGCGGAGGCTGGTGTGTGTCTGTTTCATGCCAGGCTCAGAGAACATAGTAAAGATAAAAGACAGGAGGCTTCGGCCTATAGATGTTGTTTTCATAAAGCATTTGTTTTCCTTGCTGTTAAGACCATTTGTCCAAGTGAATCATTGCAGTTGCATTTTGTTAAACTACCTCAAAAAAAATAAAAATAAAAGAACCAAAATGGTGTTAGAATATATAGCTATTGGAGTTCAAACATAATGAGCTTCCTCTTTTGAAAAAAAGAAAGAAAAAAGAAAGGAATGCTTAGCCTTTTCCCCCAACCTTGCCACCGATTCTATGAAACCTGGAAGCACTTGCTGCCCCACTGACCACCCCCAAACCCTTACTTTTCACCTAACACAAAATCAAAATGAAGATAACCTGCAAAGATGTTGTATGACAGAGATTTGTCATATTTAGCCTGTGGATAATTGAAATGTATAATTAACAATTTTGTCAGAAGAATGCCTGTTAGTCTCAGGGGTCCTTCATTATGTATGCTAATAGGACGATTGAGGATAAAGGCAGGAAGTGGATTCTAAAAAGAAAAGCACCATTATGTAAGTTAAGGAGTCATAAAGATATTCACTTATGAGAGCAGCGTTTTAACATGTTTTACTTATCTGCTTTTGAACAGATAGTGCATTCATATAGTTCAAAATCCAGACAGTACAAAAGGGTAGAGAATAAAAAGAATCTTTTCACTTCCCTGCTCTTCACTGCCCCATTTTCCTCCCCAGGGGTAATTAGAGCTGCCAATCTTCTCCGTTCTGTCAGATGTCTGCTATGCATAAACAAGCCACACACATGTATTCTTAGACTGTTTCCTAATGCAAACAGGAACATGCTGTCCAACACACGCAGTTCTATACCTTGTTTTTACACTTAACAATGCAGTCTGTTTCCTAATGCAAACAGGAACACGCAGTTCTATACCTTGTTTTTACACTTAACAATGCCTCCTAAATATGTTTTCATTGCAGAATTATAAAGAATATGATCCCTCCCTTAACATTATGCTCCATAATAGAGGTTCCTTCTAATTGGCCTTGTTTGTGCCTATATTGTCCATTTATTCTATGGTTATTCTGTCTGTGCTTTTCTTATGCCTTCTTTCCTATTCCTCCTACATTTCATCTGGCTGAAAGAAAGGTCAGATCTCTGTGCTGCAGTGACCCTAAGCGTCTAAGAACTCTGGTGAGCGCAGGTTTGAAAAAATCCCTGAGGTTGGGAGCTTATGCCTTCGTGGAGAGCCAGATATGCACCAATATAAGGAGCCAGGGGTAGGGGCAATGGGAAATGAAACCACGCTTACTTAGCATTAGGGAAATGCAAATTAAAACCACAATGAGATATCACCTTACACCTGTCAGAATGACTATTATCAAAACATCAAAAAACAACAAGTGATGGTGAGGATGTGGAGAAAAGGGAACCCCTGTGCACTGCTGGTGGGATTGTAAATTGGTGCAGCCACTATGGAAAACAGTATGGAGATTCCTCAAAAAAAGTACAAATAGATCTTCCATATGATTCAATAATTGCACTCCTTAGCATTTATCTGAAAAAAAAATCAAAAAGATATGTGCACCAGTATGTTCATTGTAACATTATTTACAATAGCCAAGATAGGGAAGCAACCTGTGTCCATCAATAGATGAATGAATAGAGAAGATGTGGTACATGTGTACAATGGAATTATCACTCAGCAACAAGAAAGAATGAAATCTTGCCATTTTTGTCAACATGGCTGAACCTGGGGGGTACTGTGCTGAGTGAAATAAGTCAAACGGAGAAAGGCTATGATCTCACTTATATGTGAAATCTAAAAGAAATAGAACAAAATGAAAACCAATCCATAGGAATATAGATCAAAGTGATGGTTGCCAGAGGGGAGGGGGCTTTGAAAATGGGTGAAAAGGGCAAAGGAGAATATAGTCAGTAATATTGTGATAACTCGACACAGTAACAGATGATTACTCAACTCAGTGTGGTGATCACAGCATGAGGTATATAGATGTCAAATCACTATATTGTACATTGAAATTAATATAATATTGTATGCCAACTACACCTAAATTAAATTAAAATAAAGACAAAGGCAGTGTGAAAGCACCAAACATTTGAGATAATGGATCCCAAATATATTGATCATTGATAATGATTTAGATGACCAAACTAGAAAAGCTGATGTTGTGTGTGAGGAGCCTGGTTAGTGTGAAGAGGTGGCTAATATGTTAAAGGGGTAGAAAGGGGATCATGCTGGATGGGCAGACTGAAATGTACACAGTAAGCTGTGGAGATCAATACAGCTTCTTTCCATAAAAGTGAATGTAAATTGATATATTCTAGTGGCCAGTTTAGAGAAAAATATGTCAGAAGAACTAAAAATTCACAGACCCTGTGGAACTGTTCAGAAACTCGTTTACATTAAGAACACAAGAATGAACAAAATTATCACAGTATTTAAAACAAGAAAAAATAGAAACCATCTAAATATCAAACATAAGGGATCAATGTAGTAAACTATGGTACTTCCATAAGCTGAAATACTATCAGCTATAAAACGGGTATGAGAAAATGTTCCCCATAAATTTCTAAATTATAAAAAAAAATTATAACAGCAAAAGGGCTCACTCTGTGTATTTATTTTAATGTAGCAACAGCAAATGTTTATTGTGACTCACATGTACCAGATGCTCTTTGCAGCATTTTAAATATCTTAACTCATTTGAGCCTTACAGCAACACCATAAATTAGGAGCTATGATTATTTCCAATTTGCCCACGAGAAAACTGAGGCACAGAACAGTTAAGCAACTTGGATGAGGTTGTTGTTGGCAAGCAGAAGGTTGGGACTTGGATCCGGGTATTGTGACTGTACCCACACGCTCAACCGTATGTGATAATGCCTCTTTAGACTCAAGAAGCCTAGGAGATAAAACAGAATTAGGCTGTTTAGAATGGTGACCCCAGCCAGGAAATGCATCTCCTCTGAAAGCAGCTCCCAGGGACACTGAGCAAGGCGAGTCCAAGGCTGGCCTACTTGAGTGGCAAGGGCTCAGATAAGGCTGATCTGAGAAACTGAAATCAAAGGTAAACAAATAAATCTAAGGAGACTCGGAAGGGACCAAAATGTATCAACTCAGGATCTTAGAGAGCATTTAATTTAACTACATAATGTGCCATGAGAGCATCTGGATTAGAAAGACAAATAAACAACATGCAATTGTTCATAAATCTAAATTTGCAAAGTGATCAGCTGCCTATTTATTTACTAGTATTCACAAAATAAATAATTTATTAATCTACAGTGGCTGCTTACGATGCCTTTTAAAAGTGAGCTCTCATTGTGCACTTAAATTATATTAAACTATTCAAAATAAATGCAAAACAAAGCCCTTTGTTATAAGACCAAAGTCCAAAAAAATCCCAATATTTAGCTTACATATTGAAAAATTATATGGGTCGAGAGAAACCAAGATGGCGGCATAGGTAAACACCGGAAATTGCTGCCTCACACAACTACTTCAAAAATACAACTAAAAGACAAAACAGACATCATCCAGAACCACAGGAAGGCTGGCTGAGTGGAAATTCTACAACTAGAAGGAAAGAGAAAAGCACACTGAGACTCAGAGGAGGTGCGGAAGTGAAGTGCAGAGGTACGGAGGCTCGAGCGCGTGCAGAAAGGGGCTGGCAACTGAGGACGCGGATGTCTTTTTCAATCGGGAGGGAGACACAAGCTCCCGACTGCTCTGAACTCTAGTTCCAGGCGAGTCTCTGGGGACCCAGACTCATACAGGGAGAAACTGGACTGTCTGGCATCGGGTAGAACTCGAGGGCAGCTTTCTCTCAGAGGTGCTTGCAGTGATTACTGGGACACTGAGACGTGGGGCCCCTTATGGCAGGGCTGAGGATCAGCCATAGCTGCTTGCTC
>NW_005372121.1:3524907-3538824 GCF_000412655.1 Myotis brandtii
CAAAAATTATACACCTATGGATGAGGACAGTGGGGGGGTGGTGGTTTAAGGGCAGAGGGTGGGTTGGGAACCGGGTGGAGGGGAGCTATGGGGGGGAAAAGAGGAACAACTGTAATAATCTGAACAATAAAGATTTAATTTTAAAAAAAGAAAAATTATATGGGGAGAGATTGGTCATATTTTGTAACTTTTCCTTAGAAATGCTTTCAAGAGCACGTCTATTTTTAATTTATTATTCTACATTGTTTTTACCCCCAAAAAATCATTTCACCTATGTTATTTACCATATTAGTCACCATGTGTTTCTGGAAGTTCAAGGCCACTGACAAATGGTCATCTGCCAGCACAGAGGCTATTTTTAAAACTGAACTGCAGCTTTAGACCTAAAGAGGCATTCCCATGACATGTGTAGGAATGTCAGCAGTGCTGGGATAAGTCTCTACGTAAGAAGGCTCCTGAGAAATTCTGACATTTTGTTTGAAAACAAAATTAGTCACATTATTGTATTGCAATATATGTAACTTTGAGTTTAAAAACCTATTGCGTAAATTGAGTTGTATTTATAAACTCATATCTAGAATTTATTTCAAGGCATGCGAGCACAGTGCTCCTGTAAGTACAATAAACACTATCTCCTCTTCATTGCATCATGGCCTGGGGCCTTGAGCAAACTAAAATAAACTACACTAATTTCGTTGTATGTTAAAGCCTTAAATCCACCACATAAATATTCCAAAACCAACTCAGAGCAGCAAGCTGAGGGCTGGGTGGGAAGCACAGAGGGATTACGCTAAGGCTTGGAGGGAGCGGGGGAGACGCATTTCTTGACCTTCCGTCCCGAAAGACTCCTTTTCATCTGGTTTCAATTCTCTTGTTTGTGCACCTTGCCACATTTATTATTGAATTCCTGATTTCTCCTTCTTGTTTCATGTTCCATGTTCCAATGATTTATGAGAAATTGCTGATCTCGATGTTGTCTTTGGCATCCAGCAGGCGCACAGAGCCCCTCAGGAATGCTGAGGGGATAAATGCGTCTGAGCTGCACAGTGCCCAGGCGGAGCAGATGTCCATCAATTCGTGAAACATGCAGCTGAAGATGCTTTAATAAGACGCATTCTTCTTAAACACAGCAGCAACGGGGATGTTTCCAAAATCACAGACTTTGCCCCCTCTTTGGTGGACGACTGTCGTTAGAAATGATAAAAGGCTTGGTCCTAAAATAGTGATTTGAGGATAAATCTGGTCAAAGGTAGATTTTTTTTTTTAAGTTTAGCTCAAGATAAAATGGCATTTATTTTTCTCCATATCAGGGATCCGTTGTTTGGCTTGACTAAGAAATGAAATACACTGATGACATTTCAGTTCGATCTAAATGTCTCCATACAGATGCTCTAGTTTATAAGTGTGTAGGAATGAGAGCATTTTTTAATGGTGACCAGCTTTCTCTCATCTAAGTGAAAACCAGTTAACAAGTCTAATGTGCTCAGAGAGAATTCTCTAATTAGGTAAGATTTATAGTCCAATCAAAATGTTTGGGGAATTTTCTGCACACATCTTCCTCTCCACTGGAGGGGGTTAAACACAGCCCTAGAGAACGCTGCTGTCGCTGAACCTTATCTTTCTAGGCAAGGCCTCTGCATCATCAAAATGTTGTATCAGCCCTGGCCAGTGTGGCTCAGTGGATAGAGTATCGGCCTGTGGACTGAAGGGTCCCAGGTTCGATTCTGGTCAAGGGCACATGCCTGGGTTGCGGGCTTGATCCTCAGTAGGGGGCATGCAGGAGGCAGCCAATCAATGATTCTCTCTCATCCCTGATGTTTCTCTCTCTCTCCCTCTCCCTTCCTCTCTGAAATCAATTTTTAAAAAAAAAATTTTTAATGTTGTATCAGCCCTGGCCAGTGTGGCTCAGTTGATTGGGCGTCATCCCAGGCACCAAAAGGTGCTGGGTTCCATTCCTGGTCAGGGCACATGTTGAGGCAGGTTTTCATCAGGATGGCTGCTTACCTACTATACTTTCTGAGATTCGGAAACGTAGCCATAGTGTAATCTTGTATCCATCTAGGTTAGGCACCCAAGTATCTTTTCTAAGAATTTCATTAAAAGTTTAATTAAGGCCCTAACCGGTTTGGCTCAGTGAATAGAGCGTCGGCCTGCGGACTCAAGGGTCCCAGGTTCGATTCCGGTCAAGGGCATGTACCTTGGTTGCGGGCACATTCCCAGTGGGGAGTGTGCAGGAGGCGGCTGGTCGATGCTTCTCTCTCATCAATGTTTCTGGCTCTCTATCCCTCTCCCTTCCTCTCTGTAAAAAATCAATAAAATATATTTTTTAAAAAAGTTTAATTAAGAAGAACCAATTCCACACTGAGGAATAATTTATGATTACTTAATAAACACGTAAACAAAGCCCAAAAGCAAAACAAAAATAATACCATGTAAACAGTATTCAAACAAAACTGTTTTATCCCCGAACAGAATATAGAAGAAACTATGACTCAGAAACGATCAGAGAAATCCCTAGGGAAGCCTTGGTTCCATCTCGATTCTTGTGTTCTCAGCCAAGTTCGTTATCACCCACTCTACCTCTGGGCCCCTCGCTGAACCGGAGCACATGTGAATCTGAATCCTCACTCACACATTTCATTTCTTTATGTTGTGCTTGAATTCTCAGTCTTTCTGTCTCCAACTGCCCAAGTCTCAGACCTGAAGAAACAATGTCGTCTTTAATGATATTGCTAATTGCCAGCTCCTTCACTCTCTAATTGCTGGGCCACAGACCTCTGCTGATACAACTGCAACGAATGCCATAAATGTCCACCATTGTTCTCTGTGACAAAACACCTTCTTCTCTCTCAGACAGGGAGTGCAGAGGGGTTTAGACTCCTGGACCTGCCAGGCAGTGCACTGCTGTCCTTTACAATAAAGACAGAGGCTGTCGCTCATCTTTACAAGCAGACTCTGTCTTTGCTCAGCACCAGTAAGTAACTAATTAGGCCTCTGCTCTGTTCTACACAAGAAGCACAGTCATTCCAGCGTTTTGAGATTTGTCTAAAATTGACTTCACTACAGATTTCAAAGATGCAGAGAAGAGGTCTTGCATTACACATATTCACCAAACTGCCACAAACATCCAAATCAGAGCTCACCTTCTCCCTCTCATTTAAGTCACCAATGCATCCAAGATTAAGGCTAGTTGTTTTATAATAATACTAGAGCCCCGGTGCACAAAATTCGTGCACAGTTAGGGTCCCTAGGCCTGGCCGGCGAACAGGGCTGATCGGGGTCTTCTGGCTGCCGGCCGGGACCTCCCTTCCCCAGCTGCTGGCCAGGGCCTGCCTCCCTTCCTCAGCTGCTGGCTGGGGCCTTCCTTTGTTTCGTGCCGCCCCTTGGTGTTCAGCACTTGTCATAGCAAGCGATAGAACTCCCGGTCTCCTGGTCAAACTCCCCATAAGGACACTTTGCATATTAGCCTTTTATATATATAGACGATTTGGTAAATGGTTATGATGGAAAACTTTTTTTAATATTGAGAGAAACAAATTTTTTGTTTTGTTTTTTTCTTACAGTTTTATTGAGATATAATTGACATTAACATCATATTAGTTTGAGTACAAACTAATGAGTTGTATGTACTAGTGTATGTTGTGAATACAATGGAGAACTTTTGAAAGGAATTGAGGTTGTTTAAAGTGGAAAGAGAACTCTGAGAAGAAAAATCAAAAATTCGTGCACAGTTAGGGTCCCTAGGCCTGGCCGGCGAACAGGGCTGATCGGGGTCTTCTGGCTGCCGGCCAGGACCTCCCTTCCCCAGCTGCTGGCCGGGTCCTGCCTCCCTTCCTCAGCTGCTGGCTAGGGCCTTCCTTTGTCTTGTGCCGCCCCCTGGTGTCCAGCACTTGTCATAGCAAGCGATAGAACTCCGGTCTCCTGGTCGAACTCCCATAAGGACACTTTGTATATTAGCCTTTTATATATATAGACGATTTGGTAAATGGTTACGATGGAAAACTTTTTTTAATATTGAGAGAAACAAATTTTTTGTTTTGTTTTTTTCTTACAGTTTTATTGAGATATAATTGACATTAACATCATATTAGTTTGAGTACAAACTAATGAGTTGTATGTACTAGTGTATGTTGTGAATACAATGGAGAACTTTTGAAAGGAATTGAGGTTGTTTAAAGTGGAAAGAGAACTCTGAGAAGAAAAATCAATAGATATTTAATAAGGTAAAGGCAAGTTTGTGAAAATGTTGATGAGCAGTCTATTCATGGTCATTAACAATGACTCTCTTAAGTATCTACTGAAAGCAGACAGATTTAGGACAAATTAGAAAGCATTTCCTAAGTAGCAAAGTAACAGCATTCTGGAATATAATGCCAAGGAAGTCAGGCAGTTCCCTTCCACAGGGTTTGTTTTGTATGAAGGACAGGGAAGATGCGGCCTCTTTCAGTCTGGGGTGATTTGGTTTGGGCTGGGGGTGAACAAATGAGTTGCCCATTGAACTGTAGGTGCTCTGCCCTCCATATTATTTTTCTGACTTTTTAAAAAAAAACACATAAAGCCAAGACACTCTTTTAAAAAATAAATTAGAAGGTTTATTTTCAGTCCTATTATCTATAATGCACTAATTTTGGATTTTAAAAAATGTATGGTACCTTCAGATTAATATTTGCGTATTTATTTTTCTTGCTTACTAAAAGAACTTATCACAGGTTCATAATATCTTCTTTAAAAGTCTTGGAAACAACTGTATTTTTGGAATTTAGTACTTTTTTATTTTAAAAAAGATAATATGGTACAAATATGATATACCATGTAATACCCCCTGTGGAGTCAGGGCAGTATCCATAATATTCCTGCAGTGATACATACAAATATTCACACTTGGTGGGGTAAAGACTATACACAGCCTCACATCAATTTAGGTTACATTTTCCCATCTAATAAGTTACAAAAATATTTGGTTTTCAGAATGGGTTGCAAGGTTCAGAATACCCAATTAAACTCGAATTTCAGATAAGCAACAAATAATTTTTAGTATATATCCCAAATGTAGCACGCAACATATTTACTCTAGAAAAGGTATTCAGTGTTCAAATTTAACTGAGTTTCCTGGCTTTTCACTTGCAAAATCTGGCTTCTTGGATTTCAGAATTGCAAAAAAGAAACTGGGTACATGTATCTAGAAATATCCTAATTGAAATACTATTAATAGCTACTCTTCTAGGAGAATAGTTTGGTTTGGGCCTTTTTAGAACAACAACAAAGACACCACAAAATTTTATTAAATACGCTTTGTATGAACAGTGTATAAGGTCTGTGAAAAGGCACCACAATTCAAGGTATTTCAAAAGTCAGAAATAACATGGCTACTCTAAAAACAATTTTACTGTGCAGCTCCTCCCTGTTCCACCTTAAAATTCATTATCTATGAAAAAACAAAGCATTCTTTTTATGAAATTCATAAAACTCTCCTGTAACAAAGATATAGCTCCATCTAATGGAAAGAATATCCAATTGCAGTCCTTCACGGAGCTAGAAATATGTCTATGAGTGTAAAACTGTAAAGTATGGGTAGACCCCCACACACACATGCACCACACACACGTATACAAGCCCACACACTCCACACACACACACACACACACACACACGTAGACACACATGCACCACACACACGTATACAAGCCCACCCACACACACACACACACACACGCACACGCACACGCACACATGCGTGCACGTGCTGCATACTTTTTTGTGTCTTTCCTTTTCTGAAGTCAGATAGGACCCAAAGGTAAGTAGCCATAGTTTTTATAAGATCTACTCTTTTCCTTAGATTTGGACTTGAAATATAAATATATATCTGCATTTCACCAGCATACTAGGCTTTCATTCTCTCCCAACTATTACATTCCATTTCAGACTAAATTTCATAAACCATGGCCTTCATCATTTCATTCCCCTCTCCCAAAACACACAGCCCCATTTCTGTTTCTTCCCTATGCTCACCCAACCCTAACTATCCAGCCCCTTTCCTCACTGTTCCCATTCCCTTCTGTTCTTGTTCACAGCTCCATTTCCTTCTGCTCATTCACACTCAGGGCCCTGAAGCAGTGGAACAAACGGAGGCCATGGAGTCAGACTGACAGTAGTGGTTCAGATTCCACCCCGGCCATTTAATCACTCAGCCATTTAATCACTCGGAGCCTCAATCAGCTCATCTATAAAAACATAAAACATGCAATATCAAGAGAATGGAGCCTTGGGTTTACCTTTTTGCTTAAATTGGCTTAGTTTTGTCTTTTTATAATTTTCAATCTTGTGAGTCTTAATTCTCGAAAAAAAGAAAAGCAGCCAGGTGTTGGCCTGGCACTCATAAGCCGACCAAGGTATTCTGTTAAACAAACAAAAAAAAATTCACAAAGCACTAACATCAGTCCAAGTTACTCAGTGACCATGAGAGAGCAAGACAAAAACAAGGCAACTTAGTGATGATGTCTGAGCACAGACTAAAACAAGAAGACTGTCCAAAGCACAAAAGCGATCAAATATCCCTCTTTTCTGGCCAATATAAAGGACCGACCGTTGTTGCTTTATTATTACAACTTTAGCCCTAATTTATTCTTCCCACTTCCTGTGTAAGATTCATAAGGACACCCAATCACAGAATTGCTCCCATTTCCTGACAGCACCAACCTTGCGCAAATTCTTGCTGTATTAAACCCTCCCCAAATCACCAACAGAAGCTAGAAGTGCCTTTCAACACCTTCATGTAGCGAGATGTCCCCACAGTCCCTTATGGGCTCCATTTCCTTCTGCTCATTCACACTCAGGGCCCTGAAGCAGTGGAACAAACGGAGGCCATGGAATCAGACTGACAGTAGTGGTTCAGATTCCACCCCGGCCATTTAATCACTTGGCCATTTAATCACTCGGAGCCTCAATCAGCTCATCTATAAAAACATAAAACATGCAATATCAAGAGAATGGAGCCTTGGGTTTACCTTTTTGCTTAAATTGGTTTAGTTTTGTCTTTTTATAATTTTCAATCTTGTGAGTCTTAATTCTCGAAAAAAAGAAAAGCAGCCAGGTGTTGGCCTGGCCCTCACAAGCCGACCAAGGTATTTTGTTAAACAAACAACAAAAAAAATTCACAAAGCACTAACATCAGTCCACATTACTCCGTGACCATGAGAGAGCAAGACAAAAACAAGGCAACTTAGTGATGATGTCTGAGCACAGACTAAAACAAGAAGACTGTCCAAAGCACAAAAGCGATCAAATATCCCTCTTTTCTGGCCAATATAAAGGACCGACCGTTGTTGCTTTATTATTACAACTTTAGCCCTAATTTATTCTTCCCACTTCCTGTGTAAGATTCATAAGGACACCCAATCACAGAATTGCTCCTATTTCCTGACAGCACCAACCTTGCGCAAATTCTTGCTGTATTAAACCCTCCCCAAATCACCAACAGAAGCTAGAAGTGCCTTTCAACACCTTCATGTAGCGAGATGTCCCCACAGTCCCTTATGGCGTGCTGCCTCTCTCATCGCCACACGCCACCAAATCCAAATTGGCTGGACGATAAATGTGTTTCTAGAGTCTTTGGACTGATGAGCATCAACATCCTATAAAGTGTTCATAGAAGTGATTATTAATTCAGGCTCCAGAGCCAAACTGCCTGATTTTGTATTTTAGCTTCTCCACTTCCTGATAAGTGATGTTAAGTCTCTCTGCTCCCATTTCTTTACTCGTTAAATGGGATAATAAAAGTATCAACTAAATAAGTTATTACAGGTAAAGCCTCAATAAATATTAACTATTCTTTATATAATTCTGACCAAAGACTCTTGTATATCCCAGGTCCTTTCTTGTGTTAGTCCTCCAAGCCAAAGGCTTTAGGGGCTATAACACCTTATAAATTTGAAGGGGAGCAGCATATGCCACCCCAAAATATGCCACTTTGGCATATTAATTATTTTGAATTAAAGTTACTTGAGAAACATCCTGTTCAAGAAGGATACTCTGACCTCCTCTGTTCCCTGAGAGTAGGAAATATTTCTCCATGTGAAGGTGCCCTCCCTGTACCAGGAGGTGGGAGACATCCTCATCCCCAGAGACAGGGAATTTAGGGCCGGGAAAGCTACGTAAACAAATTTTGTTACATCTTCACTAATTTACTGTCCCAAGCCCAAACCCCTTTGCCTTATCAATTCTCCACAAATTTATTGTTTCCTTTTCTAAAAAATATAAAAGCTTCCTGCCTGGTCACTTCTTTGAGTCTATATTTTTTAAAATATATTTTTATTGATTTCAAAGAGGAAGGGAGAGGGAGAGAGAGATAGAAACATCAATGATGAGAGATAATCATTGATCAGCTGCCTCCTGCACACCCCCGACTGGGACCGAACTGGCAACCCAGGCATGTGCCCTGACCGGGAATTGAACTGTGACCTCTTGGTTCATGGGTTATATGCTCAACCACTGAGCTATGCCAACCCAGTCTGTCTCATATTTTTATGGGGCCCCCATAGATACAAAATTAAGCTTGTTTTTATTCCTGTTAATCAGTCTCATGTCAATTTAATTATTAGACCAGCCAGTGAACCTAGGAGAGAAGAAGGGAAAATTTTTCCTCCCCTATAAATTGTATGCAAAATATTGCATAAACTTTAGGATGTGTGCACTTTTCTGGGGAGGGATCTAGAGTCCTCATTGAAGGACTCCCTGACCAACTAAAGGTTATGACGCTTTCCCTGTTCAGCCACTTACTTCCCTCACAAGGGCCAGTCACCTTTGCTCTAACATTTTCCCTAGAATGACCCCAAACTAACCCTGTACCAGAAGTGCTCTCTCAGCTGCTGGCTCTGCTCAGCACTTAAAGACTGAGCCTGAACCACACATAGGTTTCACTGTCAACAAGAAAAAGCCTGCCCATGTGGTTTACATGCTTTAAAAAAAACAACACAGCCGTAACCAGTTTGGCTCAGTGGATAGAACGTCGACTGAAGGGTCCCAGGTTCAATTCTGGTCAAGGGCATGTACCTTGGTTGCGGGCACATCCCCAGTGGGGGGTGTGCGGGGGGCAGTTGATCGATGTTTCTCTCTCATTGATGTTTCTGACTCTCTATCTCTCTCCCTCTCTGTAAAAAATCAGTAAAATATATTTTAAATAAATAAATAAATAAATAAATAAATAAAATAAATAAAAAATAAAAAAATAAAAAACACAAAACTAACAGCAAGATCCAACAGAGGAGAAACCAGGGACTGAAGATAGCATCACAGAGAAAAGGGCATGAAAATTAAAAATCCATTCCTTTATAATTTTGAATGTATCTCATTAGCCTTCTGGTTAAATAAGGATAATTAGAAGTTTTCTTACTGGTTTATGTTTATTTATTACACCATTTAGAAGGAAAATCCTTTCATCCTGAAGTACTTCAAGTTGACATTTCTCGGTACTAATGTTATATACAAACAAGCCACAGCTTCCTTGTTTAAGGTACTTGAGTAAGAACTTTCATAATCAAAAGACAATTTATTTTGAAAATATCTCCCTCTTGAGGGCATTACTATTTATACATCAACTAGAGGCCTGTTGCACGAAAAGATTCGTGCAATAGGCCTGGGTCCCAGGTGCCGGAGGAAAACCGCTGCCGCTCCGGCCGGAGCCGCCCTCACAGCCCTCAGTCTTCGCTCCTCCGCTTCGTGCCTATGTATGCAAATTAACCGCTGTCTTTGTTGGCGGTTAATTTGCATATCTTGCTGATTAGCCAATAGGAGGCGTAGTGAAGGTATGGTCAATTTCAATCTTTGTCTATTATTAGATAGGATGTATTGTAAACTCTGATATATACTGGTGGGTGGAAATGGACATAAATTAGTACAAACATCTTGGAGGGCAATTTGGCAACATCTATTAACATTTCAAAACCCCTGAGTACTAAGACCTACGGGGAAAAATAGTCACAAAAACGGTAAGCCCCCTAAATGTCATACTTTATTGCACTGGGTGACCAGTGAAATAAAGTATGATAATGAAAACAGTTAAGTAACATGTAACCATTAAAAGTTAGAAAATCTATATTTATTAACATGGAATTATCTCCAATACATGCTTGTACATACTTATTTGCACATGTATAAAAATAGCTACAGATAATTGCTGGTAATAGTTATTGCCTTTGAGAAAAAAATGGGTCAAGAGGGGTCAGGGAGAGGAAGACGTACTTTTCACTGTATAGCCTTATATATATAAAGTGACTTTTAAAACTATCTATACATATTATCTGTAAATCAAAAATCCAATTAAATGTTTTATAAAATTCCTGCAGAACTTATATTTACAAAAGTGCACAAATCATAAGTGTAAAAGACAACAAATTTTTACAAAGTTAACATACCCATGTAACAAAAACTCATATCAAGGAAAAAAGCACTACTAGTATATATGTAAAAAAAAAAAAATCCCATTTTATTGTTTTACCTATAAATATAGTAGTTTACCCCCTTATCTGTGAGAGATACATTCTAAGACCCCCCAGTGGATGCTTGAAACCATGGACAGTACCAAACCCTATATATAGTATGTTTTTTAATACATACATACATACCTGTAAAATAAGTTTAATTTATAAATTAGAAAAGTAAGAGATTAACAATAACTAATAATAAAATAGAGCAATTATACTGGAATAAAAGTTATGTGAATGTGGTCTCTCAAAATATCTTATTGTACTCACCTTTCTTTTTCTTGTGATAATGTGAGATGATAAAATGCCTATGTGAGCCCTAGCCGGTTTGGCTCAGTGGATAGAGCTTTGGCCTGTGGACTCAAGGGTTGTGGGTTCAATTCCGGTCAAGGGCACAAACCCAGGTTGTGGGCTCGATCCCCAGTAGGGGGCGTGCAGGAGGCAGCCAATCAATGATTCTCTCTCATCATTGATGTTTCTATCTCTCCCTTTCCCTTCCTCTCTGATTTCAATAAAAATATGTTTTAAAAAAATGCCTATGTGAGGTGAATGAGGTACTACATTTTGTGACAAAATCTTAGATTACTATTGATGTTCTGAAGATACATGACAAGCACTTTACGACTTCTCTTTGGCATATCCAAATTGCCAGCATCACTACTCCTGAGCTTTGGTGCCATTGTTAAGTAAAATAAGGGTTACTTGAGTACAAGTACTACAATACCTCCACAGGTGATCCATAACCTAGCTGGCTACTAAGTAACTACTGGGTGGGAAACATATATGGTATGAATACAACAGAAAAAGGGATGATTCACGTCCCAGGCCTGATGGAACAGGATGGTGAGAGATTTCATCATGCTACTCAGAATAGTGTGCAATTTAAAAGTTATGAATTGTTTATTTCTGGAATTTTCCATTTAATATTTTCAGATTATGGTTGACCGTGGATTACTGAAACCATGGAGAATGAAACTGCGGATAAAGGGGGAGGGGGACTGCTGTATTTCAGTATGTATCTCTTGTGAAAGAAATTGAATCTAAAATTGAATTCGCCCCAGATGGTTTGGCTCAGTGGATAGAGTGTCAGCCTGTGGACTGAAGGGTTCAATTCCAGCCAAGGGCACATGCTGGGTTGCAGGCTCAATCTCCAGTAGGGGGCAAGCAGGAGACAGCTGATCAATGATTCTCTCTCATCATTGATGTTTCTATCTCTCTCTCCCTCTCCCATCCTCTCTGAAATCAATAAAAGACATATATTTTTTAAATAAATAAATAAAATAAAATGGAACTGGATCATATAAAATGGAAAATCTCACACATGAACCCTCAGGAAAATGAAACTTAAGAACTGAGAGGCTGATTTCCCATAAATGCCTTATTTACAGAAGATAGAAGTTTATCTCCTGACCAATGAGCATCCACCAAGAATCTCTCCCCATCCTCAAGCCAATGAACTTACTGCTTCGACTCTGCCTGGATTTCCTGCCCTTTGTCCTGCCTCCCCATAAATACAGCCAGCCTACCACAAGCCCTCAGTGGACTTGCCTGGAGCTTGCTACAGCATGGGTTTTCTATATTGCAATTCCTCTGCTATTTCTGAAATAAACCTTTTTCTCGTAATTTGAGCTTACCTTTGTTTACCTCTTTATTTAGGTTGACACTCTTAACAGAAACATAACCAAAATACCATTATCATACCCAATAAAATTAACAATAATTGCATTTTAAAGTATTTAACGCTTACATTTTTAATACCTAGTTTATGTTCAATTTTCTTTATCTTAAAAGTGTCTATTTAATGAAAGGAGACTTGACTTGGGCAGTGAGCACACAATACAATATACAGACGACCTATTATAAAATCGTACACCTGAAACCTAAATAATTTTATTAACCAATGTCACCCCAATGAATTCAATAAAAATGTTTATTTACATTTGACTTGTTTGAATCATGATCCCAAATGGTCCATTATATTTAGTTGATTTTTCTTTTAAATCTTTTGTTTAGGTTAATGCTATATTTTTGTTGTTGGAGAAACTGATCATTTATCTTGTAGAATTTCTCATCTTCTGAATACAGCTAGTTGATTGAAGTGGCCATTTAACATGTATTTTATCTGCTGCATTTTTTGTAAGCCAGTATAGACCTAGACACAATATGGTCTCTTGAATTGGCAAACAAGAGCTTTATGTTGCAGTATGTAGGGAGGTGCTTCATAGTTTTTGTAAACCAATGCATTGAGATTCACCCGGTTTGGGATTCTTTTGTAATGAATAATACCAATACCTTGAGGTATTATTCACAGTCTAATGAAGGAAGAAAGCAAGTGAACTGAAAATTCGGTCAATGTGTCAAAACACCTGTGGTACAGCTTAAGCATAAAGAAAAGGTGGTGGTATGAGCTGGAGTGCCAGGGAATTCCAAGTGTGCCCCGCCGCCGCCCCAATACACACACACACACACACCCCACTAGCTGCCTTTGGCTCCTCTAGGGTTGGGCTGAGAAAGGAAGGGGCAGAAAAGTTCCTTCTTAAGAGCTGCCGTCCGTCACACCTGTCAGAATGGCTCTGATAAAAAAATATCAACAAATACAAGTGCAGGAGAGGATGCAGAGAAAAAAGAACACTAGTGCATTGTTGGGATTGTAAATTGGTGCAGCTACTATGGAAAACAGTATTGAGGTTCCTAAAAAAAATTAAAAATAGAACTACCATAGGACCCAGCAATTCCATTTCTGGGTATTTCTCCAAAGAAAACAAAAACACTGATTTGAAAAGATATAGGCACCCTTATGTTCATTGCAGCTTTATTTACAATAGCCAGGATATGGAAGCAACCTAGGTATCCACCAGTAGATAAATGAATAAAGATGTAATGTATTATATATGAAATATATATATCATATATAATGTGCATATATGTAGTATATAATGGAATATTACTCTTCCTGAAAAATGAGATCTTGCCATTTGTGACAACATGAATGGACCTAGAGGGTATTGTGCTGAGTGAAGTAAGTCAGACAGACAAATACAGTATGATTTCACTTATATGTGAAATCTAAAAAACAAGCAAACAAATAAAACAGAGATTCATAGACACTGAGAACAAACTTGCCAGAGGCAAAGGAATGGGAGGGGCAGAAAAGGTGAAGGGGATTAAGAGGTACAAACTTGCAGTTATAAGTCATAAGGATGTAATGTACCACATGGGGAATATAGTATAGTCCAGGGGTGGGCAACCCCTGGCACGCATGCCAAACATGGCAGCCAGTAACTTTTGCTGGCATGCGAAACCCTCTCTTATAATCTTCCATTTACAATTTTTTTCTCAATATCGACTTTCTTATTTTTCAGATAAATTCAGTGTAGGTGCATCTTAGATAAATAATTTTACATAACAAGTTATCTTAAAGACCATAGACATGGATTGA
>NW_005372121.1:3540579-3546474 GCF_000412655.1 Myotis brandtii
GGAGACAGCCGATCAATGATTCTCTCTCATCATTGATGTTTCTATCTCTCTCTCCCTCTCCCATCCTCTCTGAAATCAATAAAAGACATATATTTTTTAAATAAATAAATAAAATAAAATGGAACTGGATCATATAAAATGGAAAATCTCACACATGAACCCTCAGGAAAATGAAACTTAAGAACTGAGAGGCTGATTTCCCATAAATGCCTTATTTACAGAAGATAGAAGTTTATCTCCTGACCAATGAGCATCCACCAAGAATCTCTCCCCATCCTCAAGCCAATGAACTTACTGCTTCGACTCTGCCTGGATTTCCTGCCCTTTGTCCTGCCTCCCCATAAATACAGCCAGCCTACCACAAGCCCTCAGTGGACTTGCCTGGAGCTTGCTACAGCATGGGTTTTCTATATTGCAATTCCTCTGCTATTTCTGAAATAAACCTTTTTCTCATAATTTGAGCTTACCTTCGTTTACCTCTTTATTTAGGTTGACACTCTTAACAGAAACACAACCAAAATACCATTATCATACCCAATAAAATTAACAATAATTGCATTTTAAAGTATTTAACGCTTACATTTTTAATACCTAGTTTATGTTCAATTTTCTTTATCTTAAAAGTGTCTATTTAATGAAAGGAGACTTGACTTGGGCAGTGAGCACACAATACAATATACAGACGACCTATTATAAAATCGTACACCTGAAACCTAAATAATTTTATTAACCAATGTCACCCCAATGAATTCAATAAAAATGTTTATTTACATTTGACTTGTTTGAATCATGATCCCAAATGGTCCATTATATTTAGTTGATTTTTCTTTTAAATCTTTTGTTTAGGTTAATGCTATATTTTTGTTGTTGGAGAAACTGATCATTTATCTTGTAGAATTTCTCATCTTCTGAATACAGCTAGTTGATTGAAGTGGCCATTTAACATGTATTTTATCTGCTGCATTTTTTGTAAGCCAGTATAGACCTAGACACAATATGGTCTCTTGAATTGGCAAACAAGAGCTTTATGTTGCAGTATGTAGGGAGGTGCTTCATAGTTTTTGTAAACCAATGCATTGAGATTCACCCGGTTTGGGATTCTTTTGTAATGAATAATACCAATACCTTGAGGTATTATTCACAGTCTAATGAAGGAAGAAAGCAAGTGAACTGAAAATTCGGTCAATGTGTCAAAACACCTGTGGTACAGCTTAAGCATAAAGAAAAGGTGGTGGTATGAGCTGGAGTGCCAGGGAATTCCAAGTGTGCCCCGCCGCCGCCCCAATACACACACACACACACACCCCACTAGCTGCCTTTGGCTCCTCTAGGGTTGGGCTGAGAAAGGAAGGGGCAGAAAAGTTCCTTCTTAAGAGCTGCCGTCCGTCACACCTGTCAGAATGGCTCTGATAAAAAAATATCAACAAATACAAGTGCAGGAGAGGATGCAGAGAAAAAAGAACACTAGTGCATTGTTGGGATTGTAAATTGGTGCAGCTACTATGGAAAACAGTATTGAGGTTCCTAAAAAAAATTAAAAATAGAACTACCATAGGACCCAGCAATTCCATTTCTGGGTATTTCTCCAAAGAAAACAAAAACACTGATTTGAAAAGATATAGGCACCCTTATGTTCATTGCAGCTTTATTTACAATAGCCAGGATATGGAAGCAACCTAGGTATCCACCAGTAGATAAATGAATAAAGATGTAATGTATTATATATGAAATATATATATCATATATAATGTGCATATATGTAGTATATAATGGAATATTACTCTTCCTGAAAAATGAGATCTTGCCATTTGTGACAACATGAATGGACCTAGAGGGTATTGTGCTGAGTGAAGTAAGTCAGACAGACAAATACAGTATGATTTCACTTATATGTGAAATCTAAAAAACAAGCAAACAAATAAAACAGAGATTCATAGACACTGAGAACAAACTTGCCAGAGGCAAAGGAATGGGAGGGGCAGAAAAGGTGAAGGGGATTAAGAGGTACAAACTTGCAGTTATAAGTCATAAGGATGTAATGTACCACATGGGGAATATAGTATAGTCCAGGGGTGGGCAACCCCTGGCACGCATGCCAAACATGGCAGCCAGTAACTTTTGCTGGCATGCGAAACCCTCTCTTATAATCTTCCATTTACAATTTTTTTCTCAATATCGACTTTCTTATTTTTCAGATAAATTCAGTGTAGGTGCATCTTAGATAAATAATTTTACATAACAAGTTATCTTAAAGACCATAGACATGGATTGACGAGAGAGGGGAAGAGCAATTTCTATGCCTCTGCCTTAACTCTCCCTGCCTTCCTAGATCTGACCAGTGTTTTGGTTTCAAATAAATGTATTTTTCATCATCATATACTGTGTTTCTGTCGCTCGAATGAATTTTATTATTTCTTCAAGGTTCTTCACATACGTACACCTTAAGAGATATCAAGTAGGCGTAACATGTTCTCAAAAAATTAGGGTTGGCACGCAGAATTTTGAGTCAGAGATTTTGCTGGTTTTGGCACGCACTCACAAAAAAGTTGCCCACCGCTGGTATAGTCAATACTGTAACAATTGTACAGTGACAGATCGTTACTGAACTTATTGTGGTACTTTACATGGTATTTATATTGTGGTATATAAATGTTGATTCACTAAGTTGTACACCTGAAGCAATATTGTATATCAACTATACTTAATATAATAAAAAGTAGTTTGGTGGTGTGGCTCTGGACAAGAAGAAAGTACAAGTCTTTTTCTTTCTCTCAAAGCATACATTTCTCAAAGAAATGTATCACTGAGAATCTTAGCTCTAACACTTGTGACATGGGCAATGCTATTTCTTAGACTATACTTATTAGCTACAGCCCTGAGTATTTGATAGTCTATTCTTCAGTCTTTTTGTTTAGGGTCCCCTTATCTCTTCCAAATAGTCCTCTACTGTGAACACTTGACCTACGCCTGGTCCTTTCCCATAGACCACATCTGGTCCAGAGGAGACACTGGTGCATTCCTGCATCTGTGGAAACACCTCTCACTGTTTTGCTGGAGGTCAACTGCCCCAGCCAGTGCCTGTAGCCTTAGTTTCTCAAGGATGAGCCATGCATGCAGGAAACTTCAACTTCTGTCCTAGAAATACATAGTTAACAAAGGCTTACAAACTGGAACCTGGGCACCTCTTGTACAAGCTCTGCAGATTGTAAACATCTCACCTTGGAAAGCGGGACTATTTGGCACCTTTAGTTTTGTTTTGGGAACCTCAGCTAAAAAGGGAGTGAAAAAAGTCCTATTGTAAAAGCTTGTTTCATGCATAAAAGTATAGGAGTGATGAAATAAGGACTGCTCCATGCTGTGTCTAAAAAGCAGGGGGCCAGCTCCCATGATTGACTTAATTACAGCAAAGATGTGTGCCAGACAGCCTCTATTAAACTAGCTCGTGGGTCTCTAGCAGGAAAAGAGAAAGGCTTGGAGCCAATTGAATGGGCATCACTGTAAGAAAGGATTGCCTAGCAGAAATTTGCAAACATTTACACAAAGGCAATGAGCACTGAAGTCAGACCTTGGTTTAAATTCTTATTAGGAATTCATTAGCTGTGTACTCTGTTTAGCACTCTAAGCCCTTGGTTTTCTGGTTTGTAAAAAGAAAATAGCTATCTTGAAGGATGGCTGCAAAGATTAAATGAGGTGTGTGAAGATTCTAAATCAGAGGCCCTCAATGAGTTGTAACCACCATCACCATTCCTCCTCAGCCCAGAGTCCCTGCTTTCACCCATTAATTCCACTCTTCCATGGAGACAGCTTGTGGTCAGCCATCTCTTCCAGGCTTTCCTGGATGCTCTTTCCCTCTCCTTATGGTGGAGGTGCTTCCAAAGTATCTATCATGGAACTAACACCACTTACCTCAAATTGTCCCCGAGTTTGCCTCCCCCACTAGAACTGTGCGGTCCTTGAGTGCGGAGAGCACATCTAACTCATTCATAAGCTTTTAGGACAGGCCCAGACAGAACAGAAATCAATGACGCACATTTGTAGCATGTGGACTCTGTAATTCACACCATCTGGACGCTGGAGAGAGCAGTGGTATGTTAATGGTCCCCTCCCTTGGGAGAAATATATTCAATCAATCATAATTGAGATTCCCTGATTCCTAGCCTGGTTCTTTGAATTAGAACTTCAGAGCAGGAAATAGCTTCAGAGAATTTCTCTCATGGGGAGAGGGGAGCTTATGTTTTAAAAAACATTCAACATTATACATTTATATTTGGAAAATTGAATATTACTTTGTTGTTTTAGAATAGAAAGCCTGATAAAACCTTGGCTGATAGGGCATATATAGGCATCAGCCACATCCTGGGGATGAAAATCCTGGGGCAGGGAAACATGAGGTACCTGTTTATCAAAAGGAGGAGAGTTACTAAAGTTTGACAAATACTGATCTATTTCCAAACTCTTCTTTACATACAGAAGTGAGGCCAGAGGGGTGAAGAGGTGTCCAAGGTCACACAGCTATGAGGTAGCAGAGGCAGGACATACACTTAACTATGCTCCCTCACTGACTGCATCATGGCTTGGCCACAGCCTTGTGTGAAGTAGTGGTAGACCTAGGGTGGCAGGGCACTGGTTGAAGACAGAGGTGGTGGCATGGTGTGATCTTGGGCAAGCCAGTTCGTCTGAGACCTGGTTTCCTCATATGCAAAATGGGGAAGAAACAAGAGAGGAAAAAGTGCTTTATAAACTGCAACATATTAAAGGTGGCCCTTCTGGCTTTTAAGTCACCCAGCTTATAAAACAGCAGCACACTAAAGCTCTTCAGCATAACCCCAAACAAGGATTTCCAAGTAAGTAGGACAATCAGTGTTAATCAAAACACTGAGTACATTAGAATCAGGGTTAATGATATAAATAGTATAACATGGGGAAAAGAAAGGTAAAATTAGATCTACTTCTTAAATTGCAAACCATGGTCAACTCCAAATAGAACAGAGATCTAAATCTAAAAAAGGGCAATCACACAAACACTAGAAGAAAACATGAATGAATTCAGTAACATGAAAATGAGGAAAACTGTTCTAACAGCTCAAAATCCTTAAGTAGTAAGAGTAATAAATTCAATTGCATAAAAGAATTCTGCTATATATTGCAACAAAACCAAACCAAAATCACCATAAACTTGGGGGAAATACAAACGACCAATTGAAAGAGAATCTGCAACTTAATCATAGGTGAGTATTTAACAGCCTTAATACAGGAGCTTTAAAAAATAAAAAGAATCCCATAAAAAATATCCTATAGATATAAGCAGCCCACAGAAAAAGAAATACAGATGGCTAACCCATCTAGGTACCTGAGGTATTGACATTACCACTTTCAGGTTACACTCCCACCTCACAAGAGAAATGCAAAGACTATCCCGAAAGCCATGTCTCACCTATCAGACCAAAAAACTCAAATTAAACCAAAACTCAAACTGGACAATATAACCTGTTGGTGAGTCTGTGGGAAAGTAAAATGATCAAGTTCCCATGAAGGGTGCCGGGAGCCAGTCCACCCTTGCTGCTTGACACAGTCACTGCAGGGAAGAAACATCTACACAGCTTATGTTTCAAGGGAACTGGCATATATGAGATATGTTTGCTCCCCCTCTTAAGCGCTATGTGTTTTAACTAGGACCACCTCCCCGAAAAAGGTTGTTTCCCCAGGTTAGGGGTTAACAGGACTAAGGAAGAGAATACATCAGTAAATCCCCCTAGTGTTACAGAAATACCATGTACTACTTATGAAGAACTTGGACTAAGACTGTTGGCAATAAATTTGGGACTTGTTGGGCCCACATCCCCAGGGGTCTGCCCACCAGGGAAAGCACCAAAGCCTATACCCCTGGAGACCCAC
>NW_005372121.1:3546553-3556321 GCF_000412655.1 Myotis brandtii
ACAGAGATTAACCTAGACAAGATTAAAATCAACAGAACTAGATAGAGACAGGATTATGGAAATGAAACTAGGAACTGTAGGTTTCCCGAAACATACCATGATGTAATTATAAAGGCATGCTTATGGGGTCAAATAGTATATAGATGTAATAGAATAGAGAACCCAACCATGCTGATCAACTGAACGCTGCCTCCTTGTCATTCCTTCACCGACTCCGTCCACACCTTTGGGAACCCCTGGACCTGCTGGGGTTGGCCCCCAACAGAAGGGAAATGGCAATATCTATTTACATTACACATTCCTTTCTTTTGATAGGAGTTTCACTTTTAGCATTCCACTCCAAAAATTTAATGGCAAATATAATTAAAGATCTGCACGAGGCTTTTAATTAAGCACTATTTATAGGGGCAGCAATTTGGAAACTCAAATGACCATCAGTAGGGAACTGGTTGAATAAACTATGGTACAGCCACACAGGAATGAAAAAGTAACGTGAAGTGGATACATAAGAATGGCTAATAAAAAAAAATGGATATAAATGGATTTACACCATGGCCAGTGGACATTTGTAAAGTCAATTTCGGAAATCCTGGGAAAAATTCCACTAGCTATAAGCTATTTAAATACTCCTTACAGAAACTGTCATGTAAACAGCACATATTTAAATACAAGACAAAAACTTAACAGTGTGTTACATTTTTTATTCACCAATAAAAATCCATTTCTAGATGTTTCTCTTGGTACACTTCATATGTTTTATTAATAAGCAAAGGCCTATATAAGGTGCCTTCACCTAGTCCTCAGATTCAGACCCATCTTCATCTTGACTAATCTGGAAGTAACGCAGTTCATACGTCTCCTTGTCAGATGCAACCACACGAAGCCAATCACGAAGACTATTCTTCTTGAGGTATTTCTTGGTAAGGTATTTCAAATATCTTTAAAACAGAAACATGAATTTCATTAAGAAATTCAATACCTACTATGTAAAGGCTTATTACATGAACGATGTGCACTGTTACCTTCACCTTTCAGGTTCCCAATTCCCCCCAAGATACTCTGTATTAACCATTGTGCAAGATTGCTAAGGATACAAATAAAGCAGCCTCTCGACCCAATTACAATCAGTTTATCCTCTACAAAACCCTTCTCCCAACTCCTTAAAATGAGTATTATGTTAGAAGCCAATATGCAGGAGAGCAGCTTCCTCTTCGATTTTACTGTCACAGTCAGATTATTTCTAAATTTACAATTTCATTCTTCAAATGCACCACGTACTAAAATATCAACATTCCCTTCACCACCACCATCTCTAATCTCAATCCCATGTTGCATCAACTAGAGGCAACCTGTCAACAGGCTCCACTTACAAGTGATTACCCACAGCCTTGAAACTAACACCTGGCTGGTATTAACAGCTTCCAGCCTGGTGGAATTTCATCACCAGCTTCTGCCTTTCTGCCCTGTTAATACTGCTCCTTTTGCCAGAAATACCGAACTCCACTGGCAACACTATGTTCATTCTCAGGTTTTCTGCTAATTCTTGTGCCCTCCCTATCTCTTTTAATACTGTCATTATAGGATTTATCTGCATGTCTATAAGATCCCCAAGGACAGGTATTTCCTTTCATCTCCAAATCCCTAGTGATTAGTTTATATACAAACCGGACCACAGGGCCTATGTTTCACTGGACAGGGGCCTGGACATAACTTCACAGTAAATTACACTCACTGTCAACCAGCCTAAGTAACTGGTACTATCACTAAACATATATATCCATTCATATAGGCCTTATTAAAGTTCAGAGCACTTTGCTATATCTCACTGACACCAACAACACATCTATTCTTACACATGAAGAGAGCACACTGGGATTACATATTCCATAAAACATCCCACAATTACCATAACTTCACTAAAATATTATGGAAAACAAATACTAACCTTTTAGAGAATTGTTTCTCAGAAACAACTGTGATTTTATTCTTGAAGCGTTCAATGTGAACAACATTCCCAAGATTTCCTGTTTTCCCATTGACTTTAACCTTCTCCCGTAGAAACTGTTCCTATTTTAAAATAGAAAAAAAATGCAAAACTAGGGAAGAAAACCCTAGATATTCACTAGGGAAGGTACCCTAGGAATAGAGCTTAGGTTAAAATCAAATATTATACACTCAGTAATTATTAAGAACTCTACATCGATAAAAAACAAACTGCGCAGAGTGATACTTACGAAATTTATACACTCAGTAATTATTAAGAACTCTAGATTGATAAAAAACAAACTGCGCAGAGTGATACTTACGAAATTTGCAGAATCAAAAATGCCATCTTCTACTGGATGGGTAAGGTCCAAACCAAACTTCCAGGTTGTCCTCTTAGGCTTCTTGACTTTCTGTTACAGAATGTCAGCACAATCATGACTCTGAAAACAACTTAGTCACTTTATTCACAAACTTTAAAAATCTATCAGTGCAATGATGTACACCGTGCTCGAGATTCTATTAAACTGTGTAAAATTCTAAAAAAAACTGCCGCACACCAATCTGGTTATTCCTTTGTAACCAGGCTGCCGGAAGGAGGGCACACCCCTGAACTTAATGAAAATCCGTCCTACAAGTTGTCTCCCAAATGCAAAACTCGAAGGTGGAAAGGATATGGTGAGCTACTTACTGTTCATTTCCTTCATTAGAAGAGTCTAGTTTTAGGACTGGGAAAGATTACAAGGACCCACCCACTTCCTACTACTAGTGGAAGCTAGCAACACCCACCCTGGCGTCGGAACCTCTAACCAGGCACACTGTTCAAATTACCAAGGAAAGTCTTCCAGCCTCGATCTTCCAGACCACGGATGCCCATTTAAATCACCAGGCGCCGTCCTAGGGCCACTCCCACTGCAGACGGGGAGTAACAGTGCACCTCCTACCAGTGATGGCGAACCTGTGACACGCGTGTCAGAGGTGACACGCGAACTCATTGTTTTGGTTGATTTTTCTTTGTTAAATGGCATTTAAACATATAAAATAAATATCAAAAATATAAGTCTTTGTTTTACTATGGTTGCAAATATCAAAAAATTTCTCTATGTGACACGGCACCAGAGTTGAGTTAGGGTTTTTCAAAATGCTGACACGCCGAGCTCAAAAGGTTCGCCATCACTGTGCCAGAGCCACCCTTTCTGCCCACACGATTCAACCCTATGCTGCTACAGGTGAGAAGCAGGAGGGCGACCTTTAGCCTGGCAAATATTGTTTAATTTTAAAAACATGTACACCTTAAGTTTTGCAGACCCAACACGTTCAGACCAACGCCACGTAACAAGGTTACACCAGTGAAGTGGTGCTATGACCACTAACTATTCAGACAACGTCGTGAAATAGAAAAACCAGCATTTATCAGAGGATAACGCTTGCACATCACACCCGCCCAAATGGACACCGAGCTGGCTTTCCTAGGCAGTCGAGGAACCTGAGCCCCAAACCTGCACTTAGTTCAGGAGACGCCAACCATTTGTCCGGCGGAGCAGACCCGCCAGGGGTCATGGCCCGCAGACGTCACCAGTTTGTATGCGACCCGGCAGCCCCAGCCGGGATTTGTTTAGCAGATTTCCGACACACGCCGAGCTTTCCAAGTGCTCTCTGGGCCGACTTTCACTCTCCCTGGCTCCCTTCTTATGAGGTAAACCAGATGTCTGAAGCACATGCCTTTCCTATTTGCCCAACAGTCGTGACCTGTGCCTTTAACGCAACTCCTTCGTGAGAGCAAACCTCTCCCGCACCTCAGTCCTGAAGTTCTCTCTGGACCGGGGGCTCCCGCCGCGCTCCGGCCGTCAGAGCCTCCGACACCCCCCTTCCTCCGAGGCGCTGACAGACTGGGTGGCACCGACGTGACCCAGCGCGGGGGGGAAAGAAATGGCCACACGCGGCCGGCGCCGCCTCCTCCCCAAGCCAAGGCCGGCCCAGCTCTAACTCCAGACCACGTGTCAGTCACCTCGGAAGGCCTTAGCCTTAACGTTTAGTTGTTTTCCTGGCGCAGCCTAGTCCCCCACTTCCCTTACTCCAGACCACGTGTCGGTCACCTCGGAAGGCCTTAGCCTTAACCTTTAGGTTGTTTTCCTGGCGCAGCCTAGTCCCCCACTTCCCTTTATCTCCACGGAGCCAACCCCAACTCTCCAGATGCCTAAGCGGCCTACTTGGGGGAAGACGACCGCGGCCAGACCGCGCTCACTCACCGGCGCCATCTTGCCGGCAGTCCGTGCGATCAGAGAGAAAGCGGGGGCGTCGGCACGTATTTATAGCCGAGCGTGCTGCGTCATGCGCCGGGACGTAAGTTCTGCGCCGGCCGGAAGAGAAGTTGGGGAAGAACGCGGAGGCCGGTAACCCAGGAAACCCGTAACCCAGGAAACCGAGGGCGTGTCGGGGAGCGCAGGCAGTCAGGTCTCCTGGGAGCGCCCTCCAGCGGCGGTGTTGGAAAGGACTCGCGGTGTTCGGTAAGACGCTGGCTCTGCACCGAGTTACACACACGCACACCCCAGGGATGTAGGACTCATCTTTCACCAATCGCCTGGATCTTCTTTCCATTCAGAGCAAGGCATTGTCTCACGTACCTTTGAGATCTCCTGTCTTCTGTAATTATAATCCTCCAGCAAAAAAATTATTTCTATATCTATGTTTTATTTTCTAAATGACGGTTGAGGGAAAGCAGTATTTCGGAAGACAAAATAAACTAGGTTTTCCAATAGAAGAAAAAAAAAACACCTTTAAGTGAAAATCACTTGTTAGCACATTGGGTGTGATTTATTCTACGTTATTATGGATTTTAGGATAACCCTAGGATTCCTCACTTCCATTCAAAATGCCCCCTAGTTAAAATTCAACGAATATTTTCCAAGAGCCAACTACTAACATGTACAATGCACATGAGTGTAGATGGGTGGGGTGGTGACAGTGTTGATGACAAAAGGAAAAAAAAATCGTTTTTGAACTTAGAAGAATCGTAAGCTGACGTCAGATTGTGAAAGTGGCATGCTTCTCAGAATTCTGCAGTATTTTTTGTGTATGTGTGGAAGTGAAACTATCATACAGGGCAGGGCAGGGATGGGACGTAGACCTTTGTTTTTAATTTGGAGAATGACCCTAAAAAGTCAATATCCTTTCTGGCAGCAATTAGTATAGTGGAAACTATGCTTTAATGAAGCATACGACGTGTAGGGTATAAATAGGGGTATTGAATTCTCAATAATCCATTTCAAGAAGATTTTTTGGTTCTTTGCCTCAAGAACCACAATAATTTCATTTCTTTTTCAAACATTAAGGGAGGAGGGGGAAGAGTAATTAGCATTTCCTTCTCAAGGGCTGCCCAGGCTGCAGAGAGAAAAGGACCCTTATAGTATTGAATATTTTTGGGGGGGGGGGCATTAATTGAGGCATTTATTATTTTATTTTGCTTGTTTTTGGCAGCCTTTCATGTTCTGACAAAAAACACACACACACCAAAACAAAAACAGAATAGGGAAGAACTATTAACCCATTTGTACAAAAGGAATCCTCAAAACAACATGTATTTCAAAATAACTAGCAATCTGAATATAATTGAAAAAAATTTTTCTTACTTAGGAAAAATACTTAAAAATATTAACCAGAAATGTGCAGATAAGATTAAATATTGTAAATAACTCAATTCTTCCCAAACTTTACACACAGAGACAATAAATATTAATTTAATGCTCTTCATTGCCCTACTGATATTTGACAATGGATTCTAAAACATATGAAACACAGTGTCTGATAAGAGTCAAGACAATTTAGAATGAGAGGAAGTTGTTTTTCCAGCTATTCAAATATAAGACATTGTAATGTATGATAGGTATATTTCTATTATATTATAAACTTCAGTCATTGGATCTACATGATACTGGAGCCTAAATAAATCCGTAAAATAAAATATAAAACAATATGGATTATTAAATTCACAGAGAAACCCCCTCCCTGTGTAGCCACCTTTAAAAACTGTTTAAAATATGGTTTTAAAGATAATTGCTAATGTATGGTTAAGCTGGTGGAAAAATAAAATAATTTTTTTGATGCAGAAATAATAAGCTCCCGTGCTCATAGGAGTTTGGGGCTAGAATGAGCACTGCTCAAATAGCATGAAAAAGCTGTAACCTAAAAATGTAGCTTAAAGTGTGCTTGGATTGGTAGTGCCAGGCAGAGGAAGCAAATGCAGATGCTCTCTGGAGAAATGAACTTTGAAGACAAGCACAAAGGATTCTCTGAGATACACTTGGAGAAATAGAGCTGACAATTTTTAAAATCACTAAATGACACAGGGACAAAAAAATCATGACACAGGGACGAAAAAAAGTCATCCATGAATGAAAATAACCTAATAAAAACCCTATAAAATCAAACTCAAATAAGAGACTATATATTGGATAGATATAAAGGGGGAAAGGCAAAATTTAGAGAAACAATGGCTGTATTCTTAGATTTAGGAAGCCAAATAAACCCCAGGCATAAAAATTTAAAAGAAAGTACACCTAAACATTTTGTAGTGAAACTCTACGAAAACACAAACACAGAATTATTTCAAAAGCATTTATAGAGAAGAGACAAAATATTTACTAATAGGAGTTATGTTAACTGCTGACTTCACATTAGCACAATGGAAGCCAGAAGCAGAGGATTATCTTCAAAGTGCTGAGAGAAAATAACTATCTACCTAGAACTATAAAGTCTGAAACTATCTTTCAAGAGATTAGATACATTTAAGATATCTATAATAATAAAAGCATAATATGCTAATTAGACTGGACATCCTTCCAGACGTCCTTCTGGACAACCTTCCAGACGAAGCCGGGGCTGTGAGGGAAGCCCGGATCCCGGGTACCAGAGGGAAGCCGGTGCCGGCAGCCCAGCGGGGGGAAGGAAGGTCTACTCTTGCACAAATGTCGTGCTTCGGGCCTCTAGTTTTTAGATAACAAAACTGGAAGTTTGCTAACAACAGATTCCCAGTAAAGGAATTCTGAAAGATGTATTTCAGGAGGAAGAAAAATGATCCTAGAAAGAAAGGTTATATGGCAAAAGAAATAGCAAAGAAAATTGCTTTTTGTGAGTAAATCTAAACAAACACCAATTGTACAAAAAATAATAATTGTATGCCAAAATACAAGTTAAATGAAATGAATTCCTAGAAAAACACAACTTATAAGTAGAAAATCTGAATAGTCTTATATCTTTTAAATATATTGAGTTTTAAATTAAAACCTTCCTACAAGAAAGAAGCCCAGATAGCTTCACCAGTGAATTCTACCAAACATTTGAGAAAGCAATAATGCCAATTGTAACAAATACTTTTAATGCTCAAACTCACAATCTGTCAGTTTACCTTTTAATCCAGAAGAGGGGAGCATTTGCCCAGTTTCCTGTCCCCCATTGGTCAGTGACTGTCCATGAGGTATTGACTCCCTTGTAGTTCCAGGTTGTACATGTGTGTATTTGTGGAGAGCTTCCCACAAACATTCCATGCCTCATGTCAGAGAAGCCATAGGGCAGTGGTCGGCAAACTGGGGCTCTTTGGCCCCTTGAGTGTGGCCACGAAGTTTCAATTGCACTGTACGTGCGTGCCCGCACGTGGTATGTGGAAGAGCCACACTCAAGGGGCCGCAGTTTGCCGACCACTGCCATAGGGTAAAAGTTATACCTGCCTCAAACTGGTTGCTGTTACCTTCTTTCTCTTGAGTGGACACTTCAAAAGTACATTCTACATCACTTTATGGAAAATCCCAGCAGGATTAAGCCTCATTTGTCCCCAGAACATTCTTTTTTGCTTTTGCTCCTTCCCAGTTTCACATTTCCCAGTTCCTTACTTCTGTTACCTGGGATCATTTTCTTAAACCAAATGCATGTGGCCAATAGGCTAAGAAACCAGTTTTACACACAATCCTCCAGTCATCAACTTATTTTATTAGGCCAGCAAACTTTGATACTAAAACCTGAAAAGGACATTTTGAGAAAAGAATATTATCTCTTGCAAGCTCTTTCATGAAAGAAATATACACTATATATCATATGTATAGAATACTTTATATATATATATATGTATTCTTTATATTTATAGATATTTATAGGTATATTACTAGCAATATGCTGTTGGGTGATAATGTATTACTTGTAGTTGTATATGTAATTGTATAATAGATATTTGGTATATTACTAGCAATATGCTGTTGGGTGATAATGTATTACTTGTAGTTGTATATGTAATTGTATATGTATAAAATGTAAAAGAATCTACAAATAAATTATTATAAATAATATGTGAACTTATTAAGATTGTCAGATACAAAATTCATGTAAAGAAATCAAATGCATATTTATACTAGCAATACATTAGAAGATAAAATTTAAAGAAGATATAGTATCATTTTCAATAACATAATTATATCAAATGTCTAAGAAAAAAATAACAAAAGATGTACAAGACCTTTATGCAGAACTATAAAATGTAATTGAGAAAAATTAAAGAACAGGTAAATGGAAAGACATTGGATTTGAAGACCCAACATAATAAAGATGCCAATTCTCCCCAAATTGGACTATAGATTCAATGTGATTATCAATTGTAGTTTAATTAACTTCCTTTTTTCTCTTCCTTTTCTTTTTTTAAACCAATTTGAAACTTTTTATAATTCAGATACCAGAATAGCCAGAATATACTTGAGGAAAATAATAAAGTGGGAGAGCTTGTTCTACTGATTAAAATTTATTTATTTATTTTACTTACAGTTGAGGAGATTAAGATTTATTTTAATGACTAGAGGCCCAGTGCATGAAATTCATGCACTGGGGGGGGGGTTGTCCCTCAGCCCAGCCTGCACCCTCTCCAATCTGGGACCCCTCAGGGGATGTCTGACTGCCGGTTTAGGCCTGATCCCTGTGGTAACGGGCCTAAACTGGCAGTCAAACATCGCTCTCACAATCTGGGACTGCTGACTCCCAACCACTCCCCAGCCTGCCAGCCATCATGTGGTGATCATCTTGTGACCAAATGAGGGTGGCCATCTTTTGACCACATGGGAGCGGCCATCTTGTGTGAGGGTGTGACAGTCAATTTGCACTATCTCTTTATTATATAGGATGCCATAATTAAGACAGCTGGATATGTTTCCAGGTTAAACATATAGACCAATAGAATAGAATAGAGACAGAAACAGACACAAACAAATGGATTTTTGCCATGTAGGGCAAATTGGCTCTTCAGAACAGCCCTCATTATTTTCTAATTAAAATATGTAAATCAATGTAGAGTTGAAAAAAACATAAATCTTGTGGTTGACATGAAACTTTAAAATCCATCTACACTAGTATTTAGTACTGGAAAGATTACAGATTTCTCAATGGATATTTATAATCTACTAGTATCCCGGTGCACGAAATTCGTGCCCTGGGGTGGGGGGGGGAAGGGGCCCCTCAGTCTGGCCTTCACCCTCTCCAATCTGAGACCCCTCAGGGAATGTCCAACTACCTGTTTGTGCCCACACTTTTAACAGATAACAGCTCCATTGTTGTTTCTTTCTTATGCTTAAAACCATTGGAATTAGTAGGTATTCAAAGTGTGTATACATTTTGGGGGGACACCCTGTATATCTCTAGTCAGCGGTGAAAGAAACCAACAGCAGATTTGGAACCCCCAGACAGGGAACCTCGCTCACTCCCCACATGTCTCCCCACTTCACTTTCCACCTTCGTGGGCAGCAGGAGAATCAA
>NW_005372121.1:3557327-3558193 GCF_000412655.1 Myotis brandtii
AACCCAGGCATCCTGCCCTGCCCTGCCCAACCCCGGCCGATCCGCCCCTGTGTGAGCTGCCGCCCCGCTGGGAAGGGTCACGGATCCAGGTCCCGGGACCGCGGACAGCCTCAAGCACTGCCCCCCGCCCGACAGGGTCACAGATCTGATCCCGAACCGCGGACAGCCTCAAGCACTCCCCCCGACCCAGCAGGGTCACAAATTCGGTCCCAGGACAGTGGACAGCCTCCTGCACTGCCCCCTGCCCGCCAGGTCACGGATCCGGGTCCCAGGACCACGGGCAGCCTCAAGCGCTGCCACCCCGCCTAGCAGGGTCACAGATCGGTGTTTTGGTCCCATGGACAGCCTCCCGTGGTGCCCCCCGCCTGCCAGGTCACGGATCCGGGTCCCAGGACCACGGGCAGCCTCAAGCGCTGCCCCCCGCCCGGCAGGGTCACAGATCCGTGTCTTGGTCCCGTGGACAGCCTCCCGTGGTGCCCCCCGCCCGCCAGGTCATGGATCTGGGTCCCAGACTGCAGACAGCCTCAAGCACTGCCCCCAGCCCAGCAGGGTCACAGATCCAGGTCCCGGGACAGCGGACAGCCTCCCGCGCTGCCCCCTGCCCGGCAGGGTCACAGATCCGGTCCCGGACCACGGACAGCCTCAAGCACTGCCCCCCGCCAGGCAGGGTCACAGATCCGGGTCCTGGACCGCGGACAGCCTTGCCCACTGCCGCCCGCCTTCAGTATGCAAATTAGCCACCATCTTGTTGCTTCAGGGTGGGGGTCCCGCTTGGGTGCCTGACCAGCCTGGGTGAGGGGATGATGGCTGTTTGCAGCTGGTACACCCCCTTCAGGGTGGGGGTCCCCACTGGGGTGCCTGGCCAG
>NW_005372121.1:3558487-3562541 GCF_000412655.1 Myotis brandtii
GCCGCCATCTTGGTTGGCAGTTAATTTGCATATCGCCCTGATTAGCCAATGGGAAGCGTGTCGGAAGTACGGTTAATTACCATGTTTGTCTATTATTAGATAGGACTAGAGGCCCGGTGCATGAAATAGTGTACTGGTGGGTGGGGGATCCCTCAACCCAGCCTGTGCCCTCTCACAGTCCAGGAGCCCTTGGGGGATGTCCGCCTGTGGGAGTGGGCCTAAGCCGGCAGGTGGACATCCCTCTCGCAGTCTGGGAACCTTCACTTTTCACCACCCCCCTGCTCACTGCTCCTTACTGCTCAGCTCGCTGCTCATTAGTGCTGCCGCAGAGGCGGGAGAGGCTCTCACCACCGCCACTGTGCTTGCCAGCCATGAGCCCTACTTCTGGCTGAGCGGCGCACCCCTGTGGGAGCACACTGACCACCAGGGGGCAGCTCCTGCATTGAGCATCTGCCCCCTAGTGGTCAGGAAGCATCATAGCGAGCGGTCATTCTGGTTGTTCTACCATAACAGTCGCTTAGGCTTTTATTATATAGATAATAATAAAAGTGTAATATGCTAATTAGACTGGACAGCTGAACGACCTTCCAGATGTCATTCTGGATGTCCTTCTGGATGAAGCCACGGCAGTGGGGGTCAAGGCAGAGGCAGTTAGGGGTGATCAGGCAGGCAGGCAAGAGGATAGGGGCGATCAGGCAGGCAAAGGGGTTAGGGGTGATGAGGCAGGCAGGCAGAGGGGTTAGGGGCAATCAGGCAGGCAGGCAGGCTAGAGTTTAGGGGCAATCAGGCAGGCAGGCAGGCTAGAGTTTAGGGGCAATCAGGCAGGCAGGCAGGCTAGAGTTTAGGGGCAATCAGGCAGGCAGGCAGGCTAGAGTTTAGGGGCAATCAGGCAGGCAGGCAGAGTGGTTAGGAGCCAGTGATCCTGGATTGTGAGAGGGATCGGGCCTAAACTGGCAGTCGGACATCCCCCAAGGGGTCCTGGATTGTGGGAGGGTGCAGGCCGGGCTGAGGGAAACCCCCGCCCCTGCCTCGTGCACAAATTTCATGCACCGGGCCTCTAGTATTCTAATAAACATTTTTCCATGAAAGTAGCAATATGCATTTTGAACCACGAAAAAAATGCTTTGGCATTTAGGCAAACGGGCTGAGGGAAACCCCGCCCCTGCCTCGTGCACAAATTTCATGCACCGGGCCTCTAGTATTCTAATAAACATTTTTCCATGAAAGTAGCAATATGCATTTTGAACCACGAAAAAAATGCTTTGGCATTTAGGCAAACAAGACTGTGAACAGTGCTCTTTGTCACATTGCATTTGTATTTTCTACATCTGCTCTTCCTGCAGCTGTCTTGGGTATGTGTATCACAAGGTTTCTTACAGGAACAGGATGGCATACCTTACTTATTCCAGTGTTCTCTTTTGGAAGACCTCGGCTCAGTTAACATCACAAAGGATCACACTGTAACATAGAAAGTAGATAATGTCTGCATCTCTGATATTTACTTCTTATTAAAACCTATCTTATTTACTAGTAGCTGATTTATAAAACAGGGATTTGTAAATACCCCTGTACCCAAACTTTCCATTCATCAATGTTATCACTATATAATTATCATTAAAAAAAAGAGAAAGATTTCGTATATGTAGTAAAAATACCATCTCACAGTATTTTTTATGGTATTTTCTCTTTGGCATGTGCTACAAAGTGGAGCATGTTAAGTGTCACAAGGCATTGCACCACTCATCTTTTGGAAAATATACTTGAATGACAATGCAGCACAAACTATCCTGCGAAAGCAAACTGCAGTTTTGACAAAGGATGTGCTACAGCCGTCTGTGCAAAAAACATTCAGGTGCTGAGGAGAAACTTATTACTGCTGGAGAATATTGCTTTTAACTCCTCCAACCTATGAATGTCCTTTGTTACTTGTAAGTGAAAGCCAAGGGCACCAGGAGGGGAAAAATAGGACCTGAAGTCACTGCTGCTTGCCCTTTCTTTACTAATTTGATTAGAGAGCATTAAAAACTATGATTTAAAAATTTATGTTTGCTTCATGCATCTTTTCTGTGTGTTTGGAAAAACCTGACTTATTAGGTTTTTATTATTTTAAACAAATGCAGTTTCAGAAGATTTTCTTGTTATACAATGCCAAAGGAATTCTGAATAATTGATCAACCTTTAAAATGTGAACAGGTATCTTTTCCATTGCTTAATTTTATTACTTGTTATTTATAGCTTAGTGGTTCACCTATTGGTTCCATTTGGATTTTTTTTCACTATTATGAACAATGCTTTGAGGAACTTTTAGAAAATTGTCGTCTTATGCAAAAGCAATGCTCATGAAAGGAAATGCAGAGAAGCAAGAAAGCAATTGCATAAAGATTTCTAAAATCCCACTTGCTTAGAAATTGTTATTTAACACATTGGGGGCATGCATGCTTGTGAATGTCTGTGTGCATATATCTCCTTTAGATTACGCATTACAAATTTATTAAATTAAATGGTATTACACATATTTATTTGAATTTTTAAAAACTTTTTTATATTAGAAATTATTTCAAACACTGAAAATTATAAAAGTATTTCAAAGAACAAAAACATACGTATGAATATCTAAAAATCTGCATGAATATACATATTTCTACATATACCTCTGTAAATCCTCTATGCAGATTTTTTACCTATTATTATTTTGTTCCATTTATTTACATTTGTTCTCCCCTTCCCCAAAATGTATGCACACTTTAACAGCTGATAGTTCAATTTTGAAAATGAAATATATTTTAATAAACACTGCCTTTGTAATTATTCACAGTGTGTGCATACATTTTTTGGGACAATATATATCTGGGTTTTCAGTCATAGTTAAAGCTAAATTATAGAGAAATTCACTGTTTTCTTCTAGAACTTAGTTTGTTTTTATTTGGACCTCTGTTTTATTTGGGGTTTATTCTTGTGTATGTTGTATGTAATTCACCTTATTTTATTCTTCCAAATTTCTTTTTCCAATTGTCCCAGGATAATTTAACTTTTGCCCAGTGATCTGCAATACCACCTTTATCATACACTAAATTTATATATGTATCTGGGCCTATTTCTGAGCTTTGTATTCCATTCCATTGATCCTTCTATTCATTTGATGGTACCTCTTTTCATTATAGAAGCTTTGTACTATGTTTTAATTTTGAGCAGTGCTAATCCCCACTCATAGCTCTTTCTTGTCAGTGTTTTCCTAGTTATTCTTGCATGTTTATATTTCCATATACATTTTTTAGCAACTTAGTTCCATAAAAAAAGCTTACTAGTATTTTTATTGGGACTGCCTTAAATTTATAAAATAAATTAGGTAGAACTATCATCTTAATAATGTTAAGCTATCAGCCAAGAATAATGTCTTTCCACTTGTTTAAGTCAATTGTGCCCTAGCTGGTTTGGCACATCAGCCTACGAACTGAAGGGGTCCTGGGTTTGATTCTGGTCAAGGTCATGTACCTTGGTTACAGGCTCCTCCTGGGCCCTGATGGTAACCAATGGATGTGTTTCTCTCACATTGATATCTCTCTCTGTCTTTCCCTCTCTAAAAATCAATAGAAAAATATCCTTAGGTGAGGATTAAAAAAATAAAGAGTCAATTGTGTGTCTTTCAGTAGTGTTTTATATTTTTTTCATATAGGTTTTGGACACTTCTTTGTGTTATATATACTAGAGGTCCGGTACATGAAATTCGTGCATGGGGGGGGGGGCTCCCCTCAGCCCAGCCTGCACCCTCTCCAATCCAGGACCCCTTGGGGGATGTCCAACTGCCAGTTTAGGGGCCCGATTGGGCCTAAACCGGCAGTTGGACATCCCTCTCACAATCCTGGACTATTGGCTCCTAATCGCTCACCTGCCTGCCTGCCTGGTCGCCCCCAACTGCCCCCTCCTCCCCTGCCAGCCTGATCACCCCTCACTGCCTCTGTGTGCCAGCCTGATTGCCCCTAACTGCCCCCTTCCCTGTCGACCTGGTCGCTCCTAACTGCCCCCCCTCACCAGCCTGGTCACCCCTTACTGCCCC
>NW_005372121.1:3562979-3565115 GCF_000412655.1 Myotis brandtii
CCCCACGCAGTGCTTGTTCAGTCATTTGGTCATCCCTCACTAACCCCCCTGCTGGCCTGGTCGTAGGCAGCCATCTTGTGAGGGTGTGAGAGTTAATTTGCATATTACCTCTTTGTTATATAGGACATTCATTTATTTAATCCTCACCAGAGGATATGTTTTTCTTGATTTTAGAGAGAGAGGAAGAAAGAGAAGCATTGATTGGTTGCCTCCCCTACTCGTCAAACTGGGATCAAACTGGGAACCTAGGTATGTATCCTGACTGGGATCGATCCTGCAGCCTTCTGGAATATGGAACAATGCTCCAATCAACTGAGCCAGTTGGCCAGTTGGCCAGTTGGCCAATATTTTTATTATTTTGTTGCTACTGCAAGTAAGGTTTCCCTTCCATTATATTTTCTAATGGGTAATTATTTTTGTATAAAAGCTGTTTATTTTTGCATGTTTTTGAGTTAGCTTTATCATTGACTAGAGGCCTGATGCATGAAATTCGTGCAAGAGGCTTGGCCCTTGCAGCCGTGGCTGCTGCCTCGGCCCTCGCAGCCCCTGCTTCATCCAGAAGGTCGTCAGGACAGTCATTCTGCTGTTTGGCCATCCAGTCTAATTAGCATATTATGCTTTTATTATTATACATTACCTGGGACTTTCCAGTACTATCAGATCACCTGAAAATATAACAGTTCTATTTTTTCTTTTATTTTTACAATTCCAATGTGTCTGTTTTCTATTGTCCAATATCATTGGTTAATACTTCTAAAACAATGTAATAGTGGACAAGATAGTGGACATTCTTGCCCAAGTTTTTGACCTTAGTGAGACCATGTTTTTAGTGTTTTTCCACTAAGTGAAAGGCTAGCTTTTGGAATATTGTACACATATACATTCAGGTTGAGAATACTATTGAGAGATTTCTTAAGATATCAATTTATCTTCCATGTAAGTGCATTAAATAGACTTCCTAATATTGAACTATTCTTGCATCTCTGATAGCTCCATGTAGGCATGTGCATTATTTCTTCATGTGGTATTTGAGTCTAATTATTAATAGTATATTAGGATATTTGCATGTATATTTTTCTTTTTGTTGTTTTTTAAAAATCAAGTTTTAGGCTAAAAAAGTTATACTTACAACGTAAAAAGAATTTAGTTCTCATTTTCTATGTTCTAAACCACCCTATGTAACTTTGGGAGACCATCTGGTCTCAAAGGTTTGGTAAAATTCTCATGAAAATATCTGGGCCTGGTGTTGTTTTGGACTTTTTTGTCGGATAGTTTTTTGATAACTTTTTTTATTCATATTGTTTTGTTTAAGCTTTATATTTCTATTTCCAGAGGTTGATTCTAATAATCATATATCTTCCTAAGAAATTTTATCACCTAGGTTTGCATAGAATTTCTTGTTTTATATTTTTTTCCTCTGCATTATTAGTCATTCTTTCTTGTCATTTTCTCGTTTGTTTTCTTCTTTTATTTACCTTAAATAAATTAGCTAGTGGTTAATTTTTGAAAGAACCAGTTTTTTAAAATTTGCTATTTTTCTATTTACCTCACTTCCTGCTTTTTATCTTTGTATCTTTCCTTATACTCTTCTTTGGTTTATTTTGCTATTATTTTTTTAGTTGTCTGGTCTGATTATTTTAATTCACTTATGTTCTTTCATTTTTATCGATATAGATTTAAGACTATGAATTTCCCTCTCTGTTACTTAACATAGATTTTTATATACTTTCATTATTATTTTTCATGAATTTTTTCATTTCTGATTGTAGTTCTCTTTTCATTCTAGAATTATGTAATAGGTTTTTACATTTTCAGGTAGAAAAGTCTTTTTAGTTTTCAATTTCACTTAGGATTGGTATTATAGTGTTAATATTTCTACTTTATAGAAACAATTGTGGTTTTTTTTTTTTTGCATGTGCCCTAAATATCTTTTTAAAAATATATATATATATATTTTATTGATTTTTTACAGAGAGGAAGAGAGAGGGATAGTTAGAAACATCGATCGGCTGCCTCCCGCACACCCCCAACTGGGGATGTGCCCGCAATCAAAGTACATGCCCTTGACCGGAATCGAACCTGGGACCCTTCAGTCTGCAGGCCAACACTCTATCCACTGAGCCAAACTGGTCAGGG
>NW_005372121.1:3566445-3581522 GCF_000412655.1 Myotis brandtii
TTCCACAGCAATTAAAATGAATTAGTGATAATTTAAGTGAAACTCACACACATAATTGTGAACAAAAAAGGGCAGACACACTATCAATGTTAGGTAGATGGACCTCCATTCTTCCAATTAGAATCTGTGTGGGGGATCTGATGGCAACTGAGGCTGCAAGCCTTTTTGGCCCCCTAAACACTGGGACACAATCATTGTGATGTTAGGAAGTGCCCACTTGGTGGCCAAAAATTATTTGACTATATTTAGAAATAACTCTCAAATTGGACAATCTATACTAATAAAAGGGTAATATGCTAATTAGACCAGGAGACCTTTCGGGAGACCACCTGGATGTCCTTCCGGACAAAGCCATGGCGGTGGGGCTAAGGCAGAGGTGGTTAGGGGTGATCAGGCCAGGAGGGAAGGGCAGTTGGGGGCAATCAGGCAGGTGGGGGCAAACAGGCCAGGAGGGGAGAGCAGTTGGGGGTGAGCAGGCCAGCAGCGGGGGCAGTTGAGCAGGTGGCAATTAGGCAGGCAGGCAGGTGAGCAGTTAGGAGCCAGTGGTCCTGGATTGTGAGAGGGATCCCAGATTGAAGAGGGTGCAGGCTGGGCTGAGGGACACCCCCCCTCCCCTGTGCACGAATTTCATGCACCAGGCCACTAGTCTATAATAAAAGCATAATATGCTAATTAGACCAGACGTCCTTCCGGACATCCTTCCTTTTGGACAAAGCTGCATCGGGCCTCTAGTGGATTGATAATAACCTTATGGGTGGATCCTTCTGAACCAATATACACCCTGTAGTTGTAAACTGCCGAATGTATTGTGGGAATAGATATTTTAAGTTAGCAATGGAACACATGTTAGGCAGACAGTATGGTTATACTAGTAAATGTGGCAATTTCACAGGACACCCTCTATTTGGATAGGTTGGGGCTGGGGGAGAATACTCAGATGGGCTGATATATAACACAATTAGCCCCTTTTCGCTCCTCCCATCCCCATCCCATGCCTACCTCTGGGAAACAGAGCTACTGGTATTTGCAAGTGGCAATACACAGTAGGGTTGGAGGGTCAAAGACTCTGGTGCTCCTTTTTCTGCCTTATGCTTGCTGGCCCTGAAGGGTTGTGATGTCAGTGATATCATGGATATAAGGTGACAATTGCCATAGTAGTCTCGGCATGGCTCACATGTCAGGGAGTGAGAGAGATGGTCTAATCTAGAATGATACCGTGTAGAAAAGGAATAAACTGCTGAGCCATCTAGGGATGACTCTGTCTCGATGGTGTTGATTAGACATGGTGAGGATTGGAAGAACAGTGAAGGGTCTGCTTCAGGGTCTCATCACACCATTCATATTACTGTAGAAAAAGAATAGCAACCCTGGCAGGGAAGTAACAGCTCAGACCTTGGGAGGTCAGGGGTAGGGGAGGGACCATTAACCTGTCTTGCATTCATGTCTGGAAGAATGCACAGGAAGATGAAGATGATATACCTGTAGAATTTCATACCTGTAGAATTCTGAACCATGTGGCTATCTACATATTTTAAAAGCTACTAAAAATTTAAAAATAAAAACATTGTACCTAAATCTGGAACTAAAATTTAGAAATTAACATTCAGGCCATAAATCTGGACCACTCTCTAGTAAGAACCTAGAATATAAAAACACAATAAATACAAAAGTTAGACTTTCTTTTAACAGTGATATACACATTAATTCACACAATTTTCTAGTATGAAATTTCTTTTAGAAATGTATATATACAAGAATAGTGCAAGCTGTTAACTTTATTTTTATTTAATATAACCGATGAAGTTAACAAATATATTTTAATGTAACAAAGAATTATAATTGATAAGTTTATCATCTACATTTTAAAGAATTTCAACAGTTATTTTAGTATAACCAAAGACTTAACATTTAAATTTTACCCTTTTTGAAATGTAAAATGCCCATTCTACATTTCTTACAATTTTAAAGTTTTAGCTAAAACATGAGTAAAAACAAGAGTTCTCCTACTCCTAAGACAAATAAAATGTATTACTAATAAAGTGCCATTAGATTAGACAATACTATTTCAACTATCTCCTATTTGGAGAGGAGGACAACAGTACATAGAGTAGAGAGCTAGTCATTTTCATTATACTAGTGTAGAATCAGTAATTTGCATTACACTTTGTAACAAGGATGAATGCTTATATGTAGTAGATATTAACAATAAAGAATTCCTCTCAAGAAAGATCACAACTATGACTTATGACAAGCTGTGTAGTCAGCACTGAACACAGTTTAGTATCCAGAGTTTTTTAAAAGTGCAATCTTGAACTAAAACAAACCTGTCTACCAACACTAAGAAATAGTTTTAGGGACTTCATATAAATAAAAGAACATTTCTTTCAATTGTAAATAGGTTTCAACCTGTTCTAAGGAGAGGAATAGTGGTGGATGATCAAGTTTGGCACTAAGTGTGTTTCTAGCAGGTGGAAGCCTGATATGCATTGCTATTAGATGCATCATTCACAGAAGGAAAATGTACGAATTAGATGTATACAGCACTTTTCAGGCACTTGACTTCACTTGGTGGTTAAATTGATGTTCAGATATTTATCTAATGGAAAAATATTAAATTATATAACAACTTCAAGTCATGTTCCTTCCCACAGAACATCTGTGTTCCGTAAGCTAAATCCAAATGTTCCCTGCTAAAATCAAATAATGATACCCAATTCAGAAAGCAAAAATTTAATAGATTAAAGGTAATAAATTGCATTTTCTCAATTTAAAAGTTTTCCACAATAAATTTTCTTTCAGGCTTTGTTGCCTACTACTTGTCTGAATGCTAGGAGAAAAAAGTCTTGAAAACTGTGAAATATTACACCTAAATGATAGAAAATTTTAAGCCATTGGAAGTTTAATGTACTAATTATGGAAATATACTTGTAGTTTGCTCTTACACTTCTTAAGAGCCATATTTTCTCCTAGTAAATCTGTTCCTAGTTCATATAATAGAATTCAGTATGCAAACATTTTAACGTGTACCTAAACAAGCGTTGTGAATTTTTATCTGTTGTCCCTAAATATGTTTGAGAACCACTAACTACATCAATGTTTGACTGAAACTACCTTTGGGGTCCATGCTAAAGAAATGTTTTCAGATATATCATTAAGGATAGGGTTCTAAGATAAGACTATCAAACTGTATTCTAAGATGAACAAAAAAGTGTATATATCCCCATTTTTTCTTGAATACTTAGCATGTAGTTTAAGTATGTTGATATTAAGGATTTTTTTATTTGTATGTATTGCAATTTGGGAAAATTCTGTAATATATTTTAGGCAGTTATCTTTAAAATAATGAAACTTGAACTCTTAGCACAAACAGCCCTGAGAACAATGCATTCAAATTACAGCTCAACTAGAAATAACCTAATTGAGAAACCTTAAAAGTACAAAAACAAATTCTGAAAAAGTCGTAAATTAAAAAAAAAAATTACCAACATTTGAGGCACTACCATACTACAGTACTTTTAAGAATTGGAAAGACTTTGTTAAAAAAACAAACATACAAAGCTGTGTGTGCACATGCACACACATTGTGCTATAATAATGAAACACTTGTGTCCCTAATTTTATAGACTAAACATTTTATTGCAGCATCTATTAATGATATATCATGCTCTGGCTGCTGCAGAGTTTTGGTAACTGTTATAAAGCATTGGTAAGGAATTTTGTATCATCAGTGGAAACTGATTCAAGAGCGTGGTTAGCAACAATTTCAAGTGACTGACAGCCCTTGGAAGGGAGCAGGAAAGAAACATCATAATTATGCTGCGAATGCTAAGTCAAAGTAGAAAAGATTTGATCTATTTCAGAGGGTATACAACTTTATAGCAAATAAGGTATAACAAAGCCTTCACAGTACAAAGAAAATGTTCTAGAAAGAAACACATATTCCACTTGTTAATATTGTATATCAGCGATCTTCAACCAGTGTGTCACAAGAATTTTTAAAACATGCAATACTCGACTATTTGGTCAGGGGCACTGACCTCTTTTCCCTTAGATTGTCAAATGAAAAAAAATGACAACAGCCAACACAACAATAGTTGTCGGTTGTGAATCAAAATTATACTTTTTTTTTAAAAACCAGGTCAGCAAAAAATATATTTTTTGGTGTGCCGCAGAATTTTAGCAATTAGTTTATGTGTGCCATGAGATGATACAAGGTCGAAAATTGCTGTTGTGTATATACTGGTGAAATGCCTGAAGACAAACATGGTGTATCACTGTAGAACCTTATCAACATGACAGTCTACATTTCACACATGGTAACTTGTGATATTTACCATTTGTTGCAAAAAAGTACAAATACTAGGAATCAACTTTGAACATCTCTGATGTCAAAAAAGAATGAAGTCACTTCTGTTTTATGTTAAAAAATGTTTCCTTGCTTCTTTTTAATACAATTTACAAAGCTTTACTAAATGAAATATTTTGTTCTAGAGAAACATATTGACTTATGTGAAAATAAATAGTCCCATATCTTTAAAATCTATACTTACATGTCAGAAAAGTATTTATACTTCTTTATAGTACTTAAAATGAATTATTTGTGCATAAATAGCTTTTGCCATTCAAAGTCTGAAGATAGAGATGCATTATTATAATTTACATACACTTACCTTGCAATTGAAAATATATTTATGTGAAGTTTGACAAGTTAGGAAGAACAAAGGCATGCTGACCCAGAATTAATACAAACCAGAACACTAGTATGGTTAACTGGGGTCATATGCATGACCAGCAAGCAGCACAGCTGGATAACTTTCTAGAATTCCTGTGGGTAATAATGTCAACCAGTAGCAAATAAGATACACATTATAAAATACTAAAAAACAAGAGTAGTATGTAGTAGATACTAAAATGGAATATTGGAAAGAATTTAGTCTAATTCCTAATTGTGCTTGAGATGGGCAAAAGTTAAAATGCTGCACTAAAAATGATTAATTGCAACCTCAATATTTCTTGTGCTTTAGAATTCTCTTTGCATTTCTTTAAAGTATCTTGCTTCTTCTCCAAATGGGTTTGCTGAGGCTAACAAGATTTAAAAGTATGAGCAAATTAAGCAACAAAACTTTGGGATCTTCTGTTTTTAATGCTATTTCCAGCCACTGATTAGATTAGTTGCAGTATCACATATTTTCTTCTAGATGATAGGGATAGGAATAAAGGCCTTGTGTAAGTCGAGGCATGATGGGAGAGGTCTCATAATCAGTCATAGAGAATGGAGGTATTCTGAAACAGTAATTTTGTTCTGAGTTTCACTCCAATATCATCGTTGTTACTGAGTCAAAGGTCCTCACAAACCCTATGACAATGTTTAGAATTCTGGAAATAAGGTGTGTGTGTACAGAAATGTAGCAGTCACCTAAAACACTTTTTAAAATAATTCAGTTTTAAAGAATTTCTTCCTAGCTACATGAGTAACTGAATTAAGTCACGTGACAATCAGAAAAAATACATATAAGTACTTCTTAATGATTATCACATAAAGTAACTTTTCTTCCATAATTCATTTCATTCTAGAAAAAAGTGTACATAAATTTAACAACTGTTTCAATTTGAAGTTAGAATTTCCAGTCTTTGTCTGACATAAATACATACATATTTTTTAGATGACATAAATATTTTGATGTTAAAAAAGTCTACTTACAAATGCTTGGAAAGGAATGACTACTAAAATAATATTTATCAACATAATTAAAAGCACTGCATAGTACCTTGCAAAGCAAGTCACTGCTTTAAATAGAGAAAGAGAAAGAGAGAGAGAGAGAGAGAGAGAGAGAGAGAGAGAGAGAGAGAGACCAAAAGCTGAAAGCAAACGTACAACTAGAAACTTTCTGATTACAAAGGCCTCAAATAAAAAACTATAGCTTTAACGAACTCATTTTGCCACTGTCCCTGTGTCTTCTTTACAATATGATTTTTTAATAGTTACCCAACAGTTTACTGCCTCTCTGTCAACCACAGCAGGTATAAAAATCACCATATATAAGGTTATATTAAGTCGGCCAACAATTTGGCAGAGAACAGTAAAACCAAGGTAATACAGGGTACTGCACTGACACTTTCTGATAACATGATTTTTGTTTAAGAATTGTGCTTGCCACACATCGGCTGAAACTGTGACAATTCCAATCCATTATCTACTTACTCTATATGTTAGGTGTGACATTAATACAGAACAATTCAACTTAAATGTGGTACTTCGATAGCACTGGATGCTACATTGTTTGATTTAAAACCCTGGTTTATTTATCACTTAACTAAAATTCACGAATGATATACTCAAATCACATCTGTGGAAGCTACCTTGTCTGTTTCTTGGACTCACATACTGACAACCACAGGAATGTTATAAAAAATACCTACAAAAAAAAAAAGAATTATACATCGTGATTATTTTTTTAAATTACTAATTGCGTGCAAAACTAACTCAGCACAATTTCAAGACAATTAAAAGATAAATGAGGTTGCTTCTGAAGGCCATAGCTTTGGTGACAACTTAGAACCAAACTTGAGATCTGTAGCTGATCCAGACCTAAACAGTTTGTCATGCCTGATGCTCCCATTTATTTGCAGGGCTTTATGGCTACAGCATATTCTTCACTCATTGCACACATGACAGACACCTAGGAGGAAAAATGCAAGCAAAAGTTGTTCAGAAGGCAAGACATATGTAAGATATAGTTAATTCATTATATACTGTATATTCGTGGATATTTTATACATATGAACTTTGGAAAGAGGTATCCCAAGATCAAATAATCTCCTTTCTTTATAGTTCCCAAAGAGAAATTTTTCAAATTGTGGTTTTTAGACAACTTCCAGGGAACAGGTAGAATAAGAGCTATAAATGTTCCAATACTTACTGGATGTTATGTATTTCCATAACATTCTTTCTCATACTAAAAAAAACACCTCAGATATTGACCTTCAACACAAATTTGAGGGGGACAATGTCTATGTAGCAAAAAATTTAACTCTGATACTTTCTTTGGTAATGGGTCTTTAAGGATATTATAGGAAAACTGCTTTATAGACATCATTTTCAACATTTTGGCAGTATTTAAAAACTACCTTCATGTAAGTATTTTATGCAAACTAGATGAAGCCAAATTTTTATAAAATAGTTTTAAAAAATAATCCTCTCATAGGTCTTTACCTGTACATCTTCACCTGCATTGTATTTTCCTTCTATTTCTTTGCCTAGTTCACCTTCTGGCAGCTTTAGATCCTCACGAACTTCACCAGTTTCTGTCAGCAAGGAAAGGTAACCATCCTGAATGCATATCAGCTATTGAAAGGAATTTTATTTGCACCAATTAGATTATATCCACTCCTTTGTAATATTTACATAGTTAAGTTGCAATCCACATCAATTAGTATAAGTACACAGTAATACATTAATATATTCTTCATGCTTAAAAAATGTTAGACACATAAAACTATAAAATATGTATGGACTAAAAGTGTAAATTCACTCCTCCCTGCACTTCCCCTGCACCCAAGTCTCTGCATTATTAAATAGTTTAGGCTTCTTTATAATGTATCCTGAAGCATTTACATTTACGTGCACACTATAATTATTTAAAGAAACATAAATAGTACAAGTATTTTTCAGCAAGTTATTTTCACTTAATAACACGTCTTAGAACTCTTTCCAAATTGGAAAATATGGACCTACCTTAGTCCCTTTAACTTTACAACTGCATAGATACACTGTAACTGATTTAATCATTTTCCCATTGATGGGCATGAAGGTTAGTTTTTCACAATTACAAACAATGTGTATTTTAGTTTGATTATGAACAAAGTGGAAAAATTTTAGTCTCCAACTCACTGCTTAACACCACCAGATTTTTTTTTAAAAAAAGACAAACACTGGCTGTTGATGACAAAATGAAACAAACTCAGGTATCAACCTAATTTGCAAGAAGCCACAGTTTTGATATAAATTTCTTTTATTATAGGCATGAGGAAACAGCCAGGCTGTATTCATTATTCTAAAAGCATGTATACCATCAGTGTGCCTAGACCAGCCCTGGGCAAACTACGGCCCGTGGGCCGGATCCGGCCCGTTTGAAATGAATAAAACTAAAAAAAAAAAAAGACCGAACCCTTTGATGTAATGATGTTTACTTTGAATTTATATTAGTTCACACAAACACTCCATCCATGCTTTTGTTCCGGCCCTCCGGTCCAGTTTAAGAACCCATTGTGGCCCTCGAGTCAAAAAGTTTGCCCACCCCTGGCCTAGACTCTAACAGGATTTATAGAAGGCAAACACCCTGAATACTAGATGTTAACATTGACATACACAGAAGGAGTTAAAGACATGGCCGTGGACCCCTTTCACTACTATGATATAACACATCACACTGTAGGGGTAGAGTTTCAAACCGCTCCTCTATGGCACTAGCAAAGCTGGCTATGACTTTACACTAACCCCAAGGACCACAGCAGTTTTACACGTCTAAAATCTCAAAAACAAAAAAATAAATATCTTCCAAAGCAACCACAAACACTTTTAATTAATCTTTATGTCCCTCAAACATTTGTGAGGTGGTTGACAGAGGAGCAGGCAATAGGAGGTTGAGGTAGAAGTATAATTTTTAAACAATTAATTACAGGCTTACAAGGAAGATCTTTTTTATTTTTGTTCTTTTAGCAATTCCCTGAAGTGGAACCTATCGATTTCAGGATTTAAAGATTCCCACTGCCATTAGTGACTGAAATACAGAAGCCTAATAATAATACTGGCATTTTGATATTTATTTATATAATGGTTGTACTTTATTTTTTGCCAAGAATTCATAAAATACTAGGATGAAAAATAAAGCATTTCAAATATAAAAATGTATAAACACAAAACAAAATGTAAAAATGTATTTATATATTAAATATCTTATTAAAATAAATTGCTTTATGAAATGTAATTAAAACTTTAAGAAAACAGCTATAGAAAAAATAAAATTAAATAATGAAAATGAATTATTTTATCTTTCTTATATAAGTTATTTAATTTTTTAAAAATATATTTTTATTGATTTCAGAGAGAAGAAAGGAGAAGGAGAGAGAGATAGAAATATCAATGAGAGAGAAACATCCTTCAGCTGTTCTGGGTGTGCCCTAACCAGGAATCTAGCCATCATAGGTTCATAGGTCAATGCTCAACCACTGAGCCACACCAGCTGGACTAAAATTTTTTTAGATATACAGAAAAGTTAGAAAATTGCATTATCTTTTACCTAAATTCATCCATTGTTAACATTTAACCATGCATTCATTTTTCTCTGTATATATATAGAGAGTATATAAAATAAATAGCATACGTTCCTATTCTTTTCTTACTTTTACTCAACCATCTGAAAATATGTTTCACACAGGACTCTTTAGCAATAAATACTTCACTGTATTTCTCCTAAGAACAAGGACATACTCTTTCTGACACTGATGTTTTTGGAGAGCACAGATTCACTGTATTATAGAATGTTCCTCATTTTGGGTTTGTTTCCTCATGATTCAGGTAATGCATTTTTGGAAGGAATAAATACTACATGAGTGATGTGTCCTCAGAAGATCACATCAGAAGGCAGATGATTTCAATTTGTGCTATTACTTGTGAGATTAACTTTGATCACTTGGCTAAAGGAGTAGCCGCCAGATTTTTCCACTCTAAAGATAGAATTTTTCCTTTTTTTAAAAAAATTGCAGTAACAACAACAAAAAGATAAGGGTGTCATGTTGAGTTTTAAGCATATTTTTGTGCAATTTTCCCCCACCTTCTCTCAAAGTCCTCTCTGATACTATAGAGTTAGAAGGAAGGATAGTGAGGAGGCAGTTATAAGTCAATTCTAAATATTTCCTTCTGATCTTTCGTCTTTAAACAAATCTACTCAGTGATAAATATAAAATGTTTTGAACAATTTTTTGGAGGGGGGTAGAAAGAGTATATAATTATTTGTTATTAGCAAGCAGGCAGATGGGAGAGAACAGGGTCAGAAAACTTGACCACTAGGCCCATATTAAAGGGACTCTCAGAAGCTTACATGAATAAGAGCCCCCAGGCCAAAGATAGGATAGTCTGAGAACTGATAAGGATAATAACTACAATGAATTGAAATACAAATACAGTGGGGCCTTGACTTATGAGTTAACTCAAATTACTCTGTCTACTCAATGCAAAAAATTGGCTGAGAGACAGCTGGTATATCAAAAAACTCGTTAGTCGGGACACTCGTAAGTCAAGGCCCCACTGTATGTTTAAAGCTCATAGTGAAAAACACATTTGATTGAGCATATTCAGTGAATACTACGGAACCAACTCGTTTTGAAAACCGGTAATTAAAGGAAAAGAGCCAAGCATTTATACTGCCTTTCCTATTATATACTGTACCATAGGGTAAACAAACAACAAAAATTGATGAAGGGAAGTTTCTCTTTATAGAGTGCTATGGCTAAAAAAAAAAATAAATGACAGAAAATTCAGGAAACAATTATTCTTTCATTCTGAACTTATTTTAAAATATATAAAGTTAAAATTGTAAATATTCATACATTTCTTTTCCTAAACAAAGGTTTACTTTTTAATTATTATAATGAATATATATACACACACATATATATTTCACTTTAACTGACTGCCAAATTCCACTTGAAATACCAAATAAAGCAAATATAAAGGACTACATGTAGCCAAATAATAAAAGCAGACATTTAATCAAGGCACTTGGATAGTACAAAAACTATAACTGGAAAGGCTTACAGAGCTAATTTTTTTTAAATGAAAAGAAATATTTTACAGTGACTTGATAAAGATGTGATCACTGAGTATGTATTCTGCAAGGCACTATCCTAAGTATTGACTAATTAAACTTCACAGCAATCCCACGAGGAGTTCATTATTCTTAGCCCATGTCACACAGGAAGTGCCAAAGCAAGGATTTGTCTGGCTTGAGTCATTCTCTCATCCAAGCTACATACCAAAGGCCAGGACTAGAGTGAGGCAAGTGAGGCACTTGTCTTGGGTGCAAAATTTAAGGTGGTGCCAAAAAGAAACATCAGTCATCAGATAAATATTTTAATGTGGTGGCTTTTTGGTTTGTCTTTTAAATATATTGTTATTGATTTCGGAGAGGAAGGGAGAGATAGAGATAGAAATATCAATGAGGAAAGAGAAACATTGATTGGCTGCCCCCTGCACGACCTCCAGTAGGGTCAAGCGTGCAACCAGGGCACGTGCCTTGACTGGGAATTGAACCGTAACCTTCTGGTTCATAGGTCAATGCTCAACCACTGAGCTACGCTGGCTGGGCTAATGTGGTGTTTTTGAAAATATATTTTTATTGATTTCAGAGAGGAAGGGAGAGGAAGAGAGATAGATACACCAATGATGAGAGTATCGTTGATCGACTGCCTCCTGCATACCCCACAATGGGGATCCAGCCTGCAACCCGGCATGTGCCCTGACCAGGAATCGAACCGTGATCGACGCTCAACCACTGAGCCATGCCGGTTGGGCAACGCGGTGTTTTTATAAATTAGAATACAAAAATTCCATGATGAACAAAATATCAAAATTAAAAAAAAAAATCAGAATTAGTGATTTTACCTTTTGCCTTAGGCTCCAGTGTGGCTTGACATTGTTGCTTGTCCTATCTTTATTTAAATTTTGTGCTCTAGGGAAGGGACTCACTCACCTCATTCCCCTCATCCTAGTGTGGCTCCTGCTATAGCCCAAAATAAGACACACACCAAATTTTTCCTTGATGTTAAATCTTGAGTTCCAATCAATGACTGGTTCTTTTCATCACAGTAGCAATTATCTGAACTACTGATGCCATCTTTCTGAACTACTCAAAGGCAAAAACCTTCTATGTTGAATGCATAGTAATGAATATAATGAATATCAAATAACCTAAGCACTCACATGTTAAAGATACAAACTGAAATCCACTGTTGGCAAAACCCTAGGCTTAGCCTTAGTTGGCACTATCCTCATCTCAATGAATAATTAGATATGCATTTAACAAACGTTTATTGAGCACCTATTACATATGTCTAAATTAGGTGCTTTAAGAATAATGGAATGGTTACATGAAATTTGTATATAGGAAAAGGGAGAGCAGAAAAGAACTACTTTTGGGTGTGTATCTCTTGGGAGGTAATCATGGAATACAATTTCTAATTTAACCTTCACATTATCCCTCTCCTGTAGATGGGAAGACTAAGGCTCAGAGAGGTTTCATAATTTATCCAAGGTCATTCAGTTAGAAAGCAGTACTGGATCCAAATCCAGGCCTACCTGACTAAAAAAATAAAGAAACGACATCAAAAAACATTTACTATTATTATACTAAGACAATTCAAAATTCTACAAAGCATCTGAAGCTACCTATAGATAAGTGGGAAAAGGAAATATAAAACTGCTTACTAGATTCAAACCATGTAAAAATATGTTGACATGTGGACAAAGAGTAAAAGGAAATCATTGGGTAATTGCAGTTGATGGTAACATTCTTTAAAATTATACAATACAATGCCCTAGCCAGTTTGGCTCAGTGGATAGAGCATCAGCTCAAGAACTAAAGGGTCTCGAGTTCAATTCTAGTCAAGGGCACATACCTTGGTTGCAGGCCTGGCTGAGGTGCCTGCAGGAGGCAACCAATCGATGTCTCTCTCTCACATTGATGTTTCTTTCTGTGTCTCTCCTCCTCCCTTCCACTCTCTTTAAATATCAATGGAAAAATATCCTCACAACAACAAAAATCATGCAATACAATAAAAGGTATAGAAAGAAAGCAGTTTAAACTGGATAAAACAAATCTAAGTGTCACAGTGTGAACTTTTATTCCTCACTATGTAAAATGAACAGAAAAGAGTTCTATATATGGTATGCTTGATAACAGAAATTGAAGACTTCCAAGAAAGACTTTAGTTATGATTAATCTGAGCTTCCACATCCTATGAGGTCAGTGGTTTGGTTACTAGCAATACTCCAAACAACAAATGCTATCATTAAACTTGACCTATCCAAATGTATAATTGGAACTAAAACTTGAAGTTTATACCTGTAATTTAACAAAAGGTCACAGCATGGTCACTGAATATAAATAAAACAGCTATTATTTTTGTATTTTCTTCACCATATTCAGTGATTATGGTGAAGAAATCCTTTATATTTAAGGATGTCAACTTATTTCCCTATTTAAGAATACCAAATTCTGACTCACATTTCATTAATACACAAAGTTGGTTGGTGAAACATGAATTCCAATAATTTCTTGAAAAATCTTAGGTCTGATCAGTGAAAAGAAATAAGATATCTGGGAGGGAGTTACATAAATTTGAAATATTTTACAAATAGAACAGTAATTTTACTAAAAATTAAACCTACTCAGTCACAATATACAATCACCTAGTCTGAGAAGCAAGAAATTTTCAACTTTTTAAAAATGCAAGAATGTTAAAATAGCAAACTAGCAATAATTCTAGATAAGGTATAACTGTTAAATGGCACGATCTCTCCAATTTCTAATATAAATGGTGCCTAATAATTCGTTAGAAAAACCTCCAAAACTATTCCTGGTTTTTGATAAATTACAATTGGTATTTACACCTGTAAGAAACAGGCAGCATTCTAAAGGAAATTAGGACTTACTTGATAGTCATTTCTCTTAATATTTGGAACATCCATATTGTGAGTAGAAGGGCAAATATCTTCATATTTTTTGCCCGTGAAAATATCAATTCCAACAAGGTGAACCTGACAGAGAAGGGAGAACAGAAAACCTGTTTAAACTTTGCCAAGTATATCACTCATTACATACACAAGAGCCCAATATCAAACGCTGATTATGACAGATTCTTTCTCCTTCCAAGGTCATCTAATTTCACTGTCTTTAAAAAAAGATAGTAGACATAAAATTGAGAAGGAGTGAGCAACTAAACGGTATCATGATCTATCAAGCCCCAAATCATGTGCAGTCCCGTCATTAAACTAATAGAGGGCATATGAAGTCAGGTTTTAGGATTAGGTTGGAACAGGTTTTCTCATTTGTCAACCGAACAGATCTTCTAAGACTTAGAAGATCTAGCCCTGACCGGTTTGGCTCAGAGCGTCAGCCTGCGGACTGAAGGGTCCCAGGTTCGATTCCGGTCAAGGGCATGTACCTTGGTTGCGGGCACATCCCCAGTGGGGGGTGTGCGGGGGGCAGCTGATCGATGTTTCTCGCTTATTGATGTTTCCAGCTCTCTATCCCTCTCCCTTCCTCTCTGTAAAAAATCAAAAAAGAAGTGTCCCAAACGTCTTAGACACTCCCAGACCTTTTAAAAAAAAAAGAAGATCTAAGTCGCTAGGAAAGTTTCAATTCCCAATTAATGAAACGTTATAAGGGCCCAAGAAGGAAATGCTACTTTTCAGTATTCAAAGTAATAGCAGATCTCCCAGTAATTGTGGGAAGGAAAAAAAAAAGTGCTTATTACAAAGTTATAAGTATAGAAGCCTCATGTGCTGTAATGTAATCGATGATAAAAAAAAACAAACCTCAACGCAAAAACAGACCTGGAAGGGCACCCACCTTGGCATGGCCGTGCTTCCCCGTTTTGGAAGTCGACATCTCGACTATTTTGCATGGTCGTCCCTTGAGCACCACGAAGCCGTTCTTGCGCAGGGCCGAGCACTGCATAGGGTACGTGCTGGAAGCCCCGGCATCGCCGGTAGTGAAATCGATCTCATCCGCCATGGGTGGGCTGGGAGGCGGCGGCTTCTCCAAGGAGCTGCGCAAAAAGTTTGTGTTTGCTTTTTAAACAGCGGGCACACAGGGAAGAAAACAGCTCAGTTCGGACGGGTTCCGCGCCAAGCCTCGAAGATGCATCATTGTTTGCACGAGCGGAATGCCCACCCGAGAACCGTGGACACTCTAACTCCGGCCTCTACAAACTTTTCCATCATCAGTCGGGAGGTGGGTGGCAAGTCGCAGAGGAGCTCGCCGGGGTGGGGAATGGCCCCCCGGGCGCTCACCCGC
>NW_005372121.1:3581754-3581961 GCF_000412655.1 Myotis brandtii
CGCTCGCCTCGGTTCCCCCATCTATCCTTCCTCCTTCGCTCGTGAGGACTCGGCTCCGGCCGCCTCCCCCTCACCTGCCTTGCTCCGGGCCCAGCCCCCCCAGTTTTCCCCTCTGTTTTCACCTTTCAGCGAAGAAAGAGCGCCTTCCCTCTGCGCACCGGCGCGGGTCCCCTCCGGCTGCAGCGGAGGCAGCGGTGGCGGCGGCGG
>NW_005372121.1:3582052-3588133 GCF_000412655.1 Myotis brandtii
AATTCCAAGACACGGGGCGGGGCCGCCACACTTTCCACACCCCGGCCTCCCGCCCTCTCCCGCCCCCACCTCAGCCCCACTTCCGGGATAGGTCCGGCGCGTCACAGGCACGGCCCCCTCGGGCTGCCATTGGCTACCAGGTTCCCGAGGCCCCGCCCAGTCACGTGAAGAGCGCCCTGGCAACCCCACGTGCTGCGGCTTAGTGCACTTCCGGCGTGAGGAGCGCTTTCTGGAGGCTGGTGGCTGAGAGTCCGCTCGCCGGCAAGGAAGCGCGCTCCCGCAAACTTTTAGGTTCGTCGTGTTGGGGTTTCAGTCGAAGTTAACGGGAACCAAACCACGTGCCCGGTGGACCCAGCCCTCCGGGGCGTGTCTGCTGTCACGTGACGGCTGTCCGCCCTCTAGAGGCGAGCAAATTCAGCGGGGGTCCCACGGGGTTGTGGGTTCAAGCTTTGGCCCTCCTTGGAGGTCAAGCCCAGGCTGTTCCTCGAAGAAGAGCCGAAACGCAGTATTTTATTACCCGGCTCAGACCTGTGGGTTCCTCCTGGGACCCCGGCCTCCCCGACGAGTTTGTGGCAGCGACTGCCTCTGGGTGCCCCGCTGGAGTCAGCGCACTCAGGGGTGGGAACCCGTAAGACGCCCTTGAAGTAAAAGGCTGCGGTGCAATGACCTCCCTCCTCCTTCCTCCAGAGGCTGCTAGGAAGTTGTAGAAACGGATGCTGCCTGACTCCTACCACGTTGTCCAGTCCAGAAAGGGGTTCTGCCCAACGCATCTCTTCTTTCTTCCTGGGTCGGCATTCCATCGAGCGGCGTGGCCACACCTCTTGAGGGCAGTTGGGTTGTCTTCAAAATCGACCTGGAGCCAACGGAGACATATGTAGGCTTGAGGACCAACGCTGTTAAGAGAGATGTGCTCCCCTTTTCACAACGCACCACGTGTTCTTACCCTGGAAAGTGACCTCCACACCCCGGGTTATGGAGCCCTCTGATATACTGCATAGCTCTCATGTACTGTCCCATTTCTCACATTCCTATGTGGCTCTACAGTTTTCCCAGATATTTCACATGTACTATCTAACTTCACCTTTACAGTAAGCAAGTGAACTCCCGTGCACAGCTCAGCCTCTAGCTAACATAGAAAGAGCCAGATTAGAACCCTGGTTCGTGCGCCTATTCTGCTTTTCCTGACACCACCTAACCCCGTCTTGTCTATCGTTACTAGAGCGATTGCTAATGTTTAAAGAGTATGTAAGCAGGAGAGACATTACATGTTTTATGTGTAGTATTCCTTTAATCTTGACCTTGATTGTTACTATTTTAAGCCTCAGATTTATTAAGTTAAAATTTATAGAAAGTAAAATGTACCTTTTTTAGTTATGAGTGTTGAAGAACATAGGCGTTCTTCAAAGAACATAGGCGTTATTACCACTATAATCAAGATACAGAATATTTGCCTCATTCTGAAAGTTTCCTCCTGCCTTTTTTGGCCGGTCCCCTCCCCCAAACCCAGCCCCTGGTAATCATTCACAACTATTCTTTGATCTACGTTTTTAGTTGTGGAAAATAGCAGAGTAAAGCTAATTTCCCCAAATCACACAGCTAGCAAGTCAGAAGGCCAAGATTGGCACTTTGGCTCTGCACTCACTGCTTTAACTACCATCATATACTACATTCACGTAAGATTTGGACATGGAATCAAATGATCCGGCAATATAGTCAATTTTAGTGAAGTCACTGGAACGCTAAATCAATAAATACTGAATCATTGCTCCTCGGGGAAATATAGATTTAGGTTCTGTGAGCCTCTGGTAACATTTTCATCAACTGACCAATATATAATCTTGTTTTATGTGTGTTTCTGTCTCAAAACTTTACTTAATATATATTAATTCATTAACATTTAACTCATAGCCAACAGCACTGTAATTCCTGCCCAAAGGAGGCTTATCTAATACATGCATTTTCTCTGTAAGGCACATCAGAGCCTTCTTGTGCTTATAAACACTGGGCAACACTACAGCACTATGGGGGCCATTTTATTTATTTATTTATATTTTTAAAAAATATTTTTATTGATTTCAGAGAGGAAAGGGGAAGGAGTGAGAGATAGAAACATCAATGATGGGGAGAATCATTGATCAGCTGTCTCCTGCACCCCCAACACTGGGGATCAAGCCCGCAACCCAGGCATGTGCCTTGACCCGGAATCAAACCGTGACCTCCTGGTTCATGGGGTGATGCTCAACCACTGAGCCATGACAGCCAGGCCATGGGAGCCATTTTAAACAGCCAAGTCACCAACAAAAGTAAGAGAAAATATGAAAAAGTGGCACTGAAAGACTGAAAAATACTTTACTGTTTGGCAACTGAAACAGGAAAGCAGAGCATCGCCTTGTTTGACCTCAGCCAGGAAAACGTGTGTTGTATGATACAAACCTTTCACTGCCTGTGCATGACCATGAATGACGGCCAGAGCAGCTAGGGTATTGATTTTGAGGTTGCAAATAAATTTAGCAAGTAGGGAAGTTCACAAATATGGAATCAATGAATAAATAATGAGGATTAACCTTTTTTTAAAAAATCCTCACTGAGGACATGTTTATTGATTTTAGAGAGAGAGGAAGGGAGAGAACGAGAGACAAACATTGATCAATTGCCTGCTGTATGTGCTTCCCAACAGGGGATCGAAGTAACCCAGGCCTGTGCTGTGACCAGGAGTCAAACCTGCAATCCTTTTTGGTGTACTGTAGGATGCTCTCCAGTGGTCAGCAAACTCATTAGTCAACAGAGCCAAATATCAACAGTACAACGATTGAAATTTCTTTTGAGAGCCAAATTTTTTAAACTTAAACTATATAGGTAGGGACATTGTTATTAACTTAATTAGGGTACTCCTAAGGCTTAGGAAGAGCCACACTCAAGGGGCCAAAGAGCCGCATGTGGCTCACGAGCCGCAGTTTGCCGACCACGGCTCTATCCAACTGAGCCAGGATGAGGATTGACTGTATTTTAACACCCTTAGTATTGAAATGGCCATATTTACTAAGGTAGCCTCTTGTCTATTAGTATAAGACAGCCTCTTGTTTATTAGATCCCTGCAGTCTAGTGCAGAATACAATCTAGAATTTTTACCTGATATAATAAATGCTACTAGTGAAATAACTATAGGATACTGAAAAAAGGGGGCTCCTTCTCATCTAATCTAGGTGTTGTCCAACTGAAATATAATTCAAGCCACGTGTAATTTTGAGATTTATTGTAACCACATTAAAAACCACCATAAAATTAATTTCAATAATATATTTTCTTTAATCCAGTACATCCAAAATAGTATTTCACATGTAACCAGTACATAAGATAATTTTACATTTTAAAATACTAAGTTTTAAAGTTGGTGTAGAGTACATCTCAATTCAGATTAGCCACATTTTAAGTGCTCAATAGCTGTGTTTTAGTGGTGGCTATCATATTGAATATCACAGGTCTAAAAGATTTCAAGACTTCTCTGGCAGTGATATCTTAACTTGACATCTAAAAAACGAATAGAAGTTAGCAACAAAGATGGGTTTGGAAAAGGTATTTTTTGGCAAAAGTATTGGGGGTACAAAGACCTATAGGTGACAGAAATATGGCATCATCCTGGATCACAAAATGTTTAAAGTGACTGGTACATATTGTAAAAACAGATGGGTGAATTTGGATTTTTTCCCAAGGGCAATACACATTGAAACAGTACATAGAAGAAAATGACAATGACATCTTTTAAATTTAGAAAGCCCATTCCAGTTATGATACAGATGATTTTTTTTAGGAAGGAAAAATATTGGAAATGGGAGACCAATTAGGAAGAAATAGTTAATGTTGGTGAACAAAGGTGGCACTTATGAGAACACAGAGAAGACATATTCAAGAGAATTAAAAGGAAAGATAGGATGTCATAATTTAATATTGGGGGTTAAATGGGATGGGAAACACGGTATGAAGAAGAGGAAAGCATCAAATTAAAAACTGGGAGGATGTTGGTACATTGATTGAAATAGGAAATATAAGAGAAAAGGCAAGTTTCTAGGGCAAATTGAGTTCATTTTTGGTCATTTTTGAGTTTAAGCTTTCTGTGGGAAAGAGGTATATCTTAAATAGATATTTGTGAATCATCATCAAATAGATGATTGTTAAAGCTAAAGCAAGAGACTCTCTTCAGCTTTAAGGATGCACAGAGACGGAAAGTAACAGGATGGAAAAAGATAGTCCATGCAAATGGAAACCAAAAGAAAGCGAAGGTAGGTAGTTATACTTATATCAGCCAAAATAGACTTCAAGACAAATAATGTAATAAGAAACAAAGAAGGTCATATAATGATATAGGGGTCAATACAAAAAGAATATAACATTTGTAAATGTTTATGCACCCAACATAGAAGCACCTAAATATATAAAGCAGATCTCAATTGATACCACAGAACTACAAAGAATCAGAAGGTAATCTATGAACAATTATATACCAAACAATTGGACAACCTGGAAGAAGTGTATACATTTGTAGAAACATTTAATATACCAAGACTGAATCATAAAGAATAAGAAATCTGAGCAGACCAATTACTACTAAGGAGACTAAATTAGTAATCAAAACCTCCCTCTCCTCCACCTCCCCCCTCCTCAAAAAAAAAAAAAAAAAAAAAAAAAGTCCAGGACCACTGGACTTCACTGGTGAATTCTACCAAACATTTAAAGAAGAATTAATCGCAATTCTCAAATTTTTCCAAAAAATCGAAGAGGATGAATCACTTATAAACTCATTTTACAAAGCTAGCATTACCCTGATACCAAATATCAGAAAAGGACACTATGAGAAAACAAAATCACAGGTTAATATCCCTGGTGAACCTAGATGTAAAAGTTTTCAAGAAAATATTAGCAAACCAAATTCAATAGTACATGAAAAGGATCATACACCATGATGGAGTGGAATTTATTCCAGGAATGCAAGGATGGTTCAACATCTGCAAATCAATCAATTGATACATCACATCAACAATATAAAGTATAAAAACTGTGTGATTACCTCAACAGAGGCAGACAAAGCATTTGAAAAAATTCAGTATCCATGATAAAAAAAAACTCAACAAATTGTGTATAGAGCGACTATAGCTCAATATAATAAAGGTCATATATGACAAGCCCACAATTAACATCATATTCAATGGTGAAAAGCTATTTTTCCTCTAAATCAGGAATAAGAAAAGGATGCCCACTCTCACCACTTTTATTCAACATAATCCTGGAAGCCCTAACCAGATAAATTAGGCAGGAAAAACAAAAGACATCCAAATTGGAAAGAAAGGAGTAAAACTGTCTCTATTCACAGATGACATTTCTACATTACATATAGAGAACCCTAAAGACTCCATCAAAAAGCTGTTAGAACCAATAAATGAATTTAATAAAGTTCAGGGTAAAAGAAATCAATATACAAAAAGCAGTTGTGTTTCTATACACTAACATTGATCTATCAGAAAGAGAAATTTTTAAAAACTTCCACTTAAAATTGCATCAAACAGAATAAAATACTTAGGAATAAATTTAACCAGGGTGGTGAAAGATCTATACACTGAAAATTATGACATTGATGAAAGAAATTGCAGAAGACACAAGTAAATGGAAAAATATTTTATAATCATGGTTTGGAAGAATTAATATCATTAAAATGTTCATACTACCCAAAGCAATCTACAAATTCATTGTAATCCCTATTAAAATTCTAATGGTATTTTTCACATAAATAGAAAAATCTAAAATTCATATGGAACTACAAAAGACTGAATAACCAAGTAATCTCCAGAAAGAACAACGAAACTGGAGGCATCACACTTCCTGATTTCAGACTATATTCAAAGCTATTGTAATCGTAACAGTGTGGTACTGACATAAAAAGAGACACAGATCAATGGACTAGAAAAGAAACTCAAACAACAATGAGGTACCATCTCACACCTGTCAGAATGGCTATCATCAACAAATCAACAAACGACAAGTGCTGGAGAGGATGTGGAGAAAAAGGAACACTTGTGCACTGCTGGTGGG
>NW_005372121.1:3588652-3592516 GCF_000412655.1 Myotis brandtii
GGGGAAAAAAGGACACATATGTAATACCCTTTGTAATACTTTAAGCAATAAAAAAATTTAAAAAAAAAGAAACTCAGAAATAAACCCATACCTATATTGCCAATTAATTTATAAAAAAGGAGCCAGGAATATACTATGGGGGAAAAAATGAATGATGTTGGAAACACTAGATAGCCACATGCAAAATAATGAAACTTATACCATACACAAAAATGGTTGAGTGTCAACCTATGTACCAGGAGGTCATGGTTTGATTCCTGGTCAGGGCTCATGCCTGGGTTGGGGATTCAGTCTGCAGTAGGGGGCAGGCAGGAGGCAGCCAATCAATGATTCTCATCATTGATGTTTCTGTCTCTCCCTCTCCCTTCCTCTCTGAAATCAACAAAAATATATTTTAAAAAACTACAGTGCGATATCACATCACACCTGTTAGAATGGTTATCATCCAAAAGATGAGAGATAACAAGTATTGGCAAGAATGTGGAGAAAAGGGGATCCGTGGTGTTTTTTTTTGTTTGTTTGTTTTTTGAGGATTATAAAATAGTACATACAGCTGCTGTAGAAACAGCATGGAGGTTCCTCAAAAAATTAAAAATAGAACTACCAACCCTGGCCGGTTTGGCTCAGTGGATAGAGTGTTGGCTTACGGATTGAAGAGTCCCGGTTCGATTCTGGTTAAGGGCACGTATCTTGGTTGCAGGCTAGATCCCTGGCTATGGTTGGGGCATGTGTGGGAGGCAACCAATTGATGTGTCACTCTCATCAGTTGTTTCTCACTGTTTCTCCCCCTCCTTTCCACTCTCTCTAAGAACCAATGGAAAAAAATCCTTGGGTGAGGATTAACAAACAAACAAACAAACAAAAAACAACAAACAAAAAAACTATCATATGACCCAGCAATACTGCTGTTGGGTATATATCCAAAGGAAATGAAAGCAGGTAATCAAAGAGATATCTGTACCTCCATGTTCATTGCAGTATTATTCACATAGTAAAGATATGGAAATAACCTAAGTTTTCATCAGTGAGTTAATGGATAAAAGAAAGTGTGGAATATACGTACAATGGAACATTATTCAGCCACAGGAAAGAAGGAAATCCTGCCATTTGTGACACATAGATGGACCTTGAGGGCATCATGCCAAGTGAAATAATCCAGACAGAGAAAGACAAATCCTGCATTTTGGTCGCTTTATATGTGAAATTTAAAATAAAGGTCAAACTTATAGAAGTAGAGAATAGAAAATTGTTGCCAGGGCCTGGTGGGTGGGGAAAATAGAAAGAGGTTCATAAAAGCATATAAACTCTCAGCTATAAAATGAATAAGGTTTAAGGATCTAATGTATAACATGGTGACTATAATTGATAACTGTATTGTATAACAGAGTGTAACTTTTCACCAAAAAGATAAATATGCAATATAATGAATGTGTTAATTAACTAGATGGTAGAAATTCTTTTCATATATCAAATTGTCATACTGTACACTTTAATTTTCTTATAATTTTACTTATCAATTATACCTCAATAAAGTTGAATGAATGTAAAGTATCTCATTAATATTTTAAAATATTGATTACATGTAGAAATGGTATTTTGGATATGTTAGATTAAAAATATATTATCAATTTCAAAAGAATCAGAGGAGGCAAATAGAAAACAAATAGCAAAATGATAGATGCAAGTTTAACCAAACCAATAATACATCAAATATAAATGGATTAAATGTTTCAATCAAAAGGCAGAGATTTTCGGACTGGAGAATCTCACAATGCCCAACTACATGCCATCTACAAGAAGCACTTTAAAAATAAAGATACATATAGGTTGAAATTAGCAGAATAAAAAATGGATGCCATTCATTTTATAAGCATTAAGATGTAGGGGTGGCGCCCTAACCGGTTTGGCTGAGTGGATAGAACATCGGCCTGCGGACTCAAGGGTCCCAGGTTAGATTCCCGTCAAGGGCATGTACCTTGGTTGCAGGCACATCCCCAGTGGGGACTGTGCAGGAGGCAGCTGATCAATGTTTCTCTCTCATCGATGTTTCTAACTCTCTATCCCTCTCCCTTCCTCTTTGTAAAAAAAAATCAATAAAATATATTTTAAAAAAAAGATGTAGGGGTGGCTATAGTGATATCAGATAAAGTAGACAATAAGACAGAGTATCACCAAAAGAAAAGAAACATTTCATAATGAAAAAAAGGATTGAATTATTAGGAAAATCTAATTTGTGTGTGTATATGCCAAAAAATAGAGCTTAAAAATACATGAAGCAAAAACTGACAGAACTAAACGGAGACATAGACAAGTCCACAATCATAGCTGAGTATTTTAAAATACCTCTGTCAGTGATTTATAAAAAAATAGACACAATGTCAATAATGTGGTATATCTTAATAGGATCATAAACCACATTGATTTAATGGATATTTTCAGAGTGCACTGAATCCAAAAACTGCAGAATACACATTGATTTCAAATTGATTACACATTGATCATCATCCAAAATATGCTAGGTCAATTTTCAGAAAAGATTTGTAATTAACATTTGCAATCAATGTAAGTAAATTGAAGATAAATAATTTTTATTTAAAAACTGAAAATATTTAAGAATTAAGACACATTTGTAAATAATCTGTAAGTCAAAAGAGAAAAAATGAGAAAATATATTAAACTGAATAACAAAAATACAATATATCAAAATTGGTGGACTATAGCTAAAATAGCTTTATTTACTTAATTTTCCTTTTTTTGTTGTCTAAAATTTTACATATGTCTTCTTTTTCCCCCGCTTGACCCACCCTCTCCCCGAGCCATTCCCACCCTGGGGCAAGCCCCTACCACCCCAGTGTCTGTGTCCATTGGTTATGCTAATACGCATGCTTACAAGTCCTTTGGTTGCTCTCTAACCCTCTCTTCCCTGCCATTTGTCTCTGGATCTATTCTTGATCATCAAATTATGTTGATCATTATATCCCGCATATGAATGAGACCATGTGATATTTATCTTTCTCCAACTGGCTTGTTTCACTTAGCATAATGCTCTCCAGTTCCATCCATACTGTTGCAAATGGTAAAAACTCCTTCTTTTTTATATTGGCATAATATTCCATTGTGTAGATGTACCAGTTTTTTAATCCACTCATCTGCTGATGGGCACTTACGTTGTTTCCACATCTTAGCTATTGTAAATTGTGCTGCTATGAACATAGGGGTGCATATATCCTTTCTGATTGGTGTTTCTGGTTTCTTGGGATATAGTCCTAGTAAAATAGCTTTAAATGTTAATTTCAGAAAAGGAGAAAAAATTATGGAATATAGCCATGCTCATATATTTACACTAGACGCCCGGTGCACAGATTCATGCAGATTGAAAGGAAATTAATTAGAAGAAATATTTTAATATCGCTATTCACCCTTTCTCTATAATAGAAGTGTCAACCAAATTCACGATTGACAATGACAGATGGAAACACATGGGTGAGATTGGCACCAGCGAGAGCTTTATATATATCTACACTAATAAAAGAGAAACATGCAAATTGGTGTCACTCCGCTACCCTTCCCATTGGCTAATCAGCATATCCTTATGCAAATTAACTGTTAGCCAAGATGGCAGCCGGCAACCATGCACTGAAGCGAACAGGGAGGCTTGCTTGCTCCAGTGACAGCGGACTCCAACGTTCCCCGCCTGACTTGCCGGCCTCTCAGCTGCAACTCTAAGCAACTATGTTGCAAATATAGAAGCTAAACAAAACCCTAGAAACCGGCTTTCAGTCAGCCGGGCTTCAGCCAGCCGGACCGCAACATTGTATCAATGTTTTTAGCAGTGAGGCCTCAGAGCTAAAGCTGGCCCAGAAT
>NW_005372121.1:3593276-3596089 GCF_000412655.1 Myotis brandtii
CCCAACTCCCCAATCGGCCCTGCTCTGAGCCTGACCAGGGGCTGCACCTAGGGATTGGGCCTGCCCTCTGCCACCCGGGAGCAGGCCTAAGCCAGCAGGTCGTTATCTCCCGAGGGATCCCAGACTGTGAGAGGGCACAGGCCGGGCTGGGGGACCCTCCTCCCCCCCGAGTGCACAAATTTTTGTGCACCGGGCCTCTAGTATATATATAATTGGACTTCATCATAATTAAACCTGATGAGTTTGCAGATCTCAGCTATAGGTTTCCTTTGCCCTTCTCACACATATATATAAACTTGCTTAATTAAACCTGCTTTCTGATGTAGCTAAACTTTTTCCAGCCCAGTGAAGCACCCCAACTTCTCTTTCAGGTAATTGTCAGCAACAGAGCAGTAAATATCAACACGAAGCAGATTATTATTGTAGATCACACAGGGAGAACAAAGGGTAAAATATTTAACTGCAGCAGTGTTTGACTATATTCTGCGCAGTGAGAAAACCTGAAGTCATTTTCAAGGTCCACCATTTCTTACTTCTTTTCAGTTGGGTCAACTTTCTAAACTTTCTAAATCTCCATTTTCTGGCTAATGAAAAGAAAATAGGATTCTACTGAGTCTCTTATTTACCTACTCCAGGACTTCCATGAGGATTAAATGAGATGAGGCATCTGGAAATGCTTCACGGACATTTGGCTAAAGTGTAAAATGTTTGCACCTGGCTATAAAGCAAGTCGTGTTCCTGGGCTGAAGAAACTCCAAGGAGGCTAGTTGCTAGAGAGAGGAAGCTGGGAGTTGCTACGTGACGTCATTACCCAGAGCCCACAGTGACTGATTCTGGGCTGGGCTGGGCTGTGGGCCACATTTTGCGCCATGGGGTCTTGGCAGCATTGGCTATGATTTGGTGAGGTGTCGCTCCAGGGTGGTGGTAGGGCCTGTGTCCCACTTGGGGGAAGCTGAGTGTTGGTTTGTTGATGCCAGGTTTGTAGTGCTATTTACTTTTAAACTAGAGGCCCAGTGCATGAAATTCGTGCATGGGCAGGGTCCCTAGGCCTGGCCAGCGATCAGGGCTGATCGGGGCCTTCCTTCCCCTGGCTGCTGGCCGGAGCCTTCCTTCATTCTGCACCACCCTCTGGTGGTCAGTGTGCATCATAGCTACCAGTCGGACAGTTGGTTGGACACTTAGGCTTTTATATATATAGATAATGTCTATGTCTGCTTTCAGGCTATAGTAATAGAATTGAATAGTTGCAAAAGAGAGTGTATGGCCCACAAACCCTAAAATATTTATTATCTGGCTCTTTACAGGAAGAGTTTGCAGATCTCAGCTATAGGTTTACTTTGCCCTTCTCTCACTAGCTTCTTTCTTAAAAAAAATATTTTTATTGACTTCAGAGAGGAAGGGAGAGGGAGAGAGAAATAGAAACACCAATGATGAGAATCATTGATCACCTGCCTCCTGTATGCCCCCTACTGGGAATTGAGCCAGCAATCTAGGAAGGTGCCCTGACCGGGAATCGAACTGTAATCTCCTGGTTCATAGGTTGACATTCAACCACTGAGCCATGCAGGCCTGGCTCATTAGCTTCTTATGGTGAAAACCTATGCCATTGATTTAAAACTCTAGTGAATTCACTGGTGAATTCCACAAAATATTTAAGAAATAATACAAACTTTTCCAAAAAATGGATAAATTGGACTTCATCATAATTAAAAACTGTTCATCAAAAGACACTATTAAGCTCAGCCGGCATGGCCCAGTGGTTGAACGTCAACCTATGAACCAGGAGGTCATGGTATGATTCTCGGTCAGGGCACCTGTCCAGGTTGCAGGCTCAATCCCCAGTAGGGGGCATACAGGAGGCAGCTGATCAATGATTTTCTCCCATCATTGATATTTCTATCTCTCTCTCCCTCTCCCTTCCTCTCTGAAGTCAATAAAAATATATTTTTAAAAAGACACTATAAAGAAAATAAATAATATAGCCATATAATGGAAGAGAATATTCACAGAACATATATCTGATAACGAATTTGTATCTAGTATACAGAAAGGAGTTCAATTTCATCATAAAAAAACACACAAACAACCCAATAAACATAGGCAAAAGATTTGAACAAACACTTCACAAAGGAAGATATACAAATGGCTAGTAAACATGAGAAACCAAGATCTGGAAACTAGATATACTGTTGCTACTACTGGATTATCTTTGTTTAAATGATTAGTAGACAGAACTAAGAAGTAATTTTCCTTAAATAATAAGGAAAATAATAAGTATTAATATTGATACTTCTAATTCAAATGAAACATTATAGCATTTTTCATACCTGATTTTATTTTATATGCATATCTCTTTTATGGTAAAATCTTGGTTCCTAATTTCATTATTATATTTGCTTATTTGATTTATTCTACAACCAGAGGCCCGGTGCACGGATTAGCGTGCGGGGATCAGGCTGAAACTGGCAGTCCGACATCCCCCAAGGGGTCCTGGACTGGGAGAGGTTGCAGGCCAGGCCAAGGGTCCCCACCGGTGCATGAATGCATGCACCGGGCCTCTAGTATGCATATAAGATCTTTGGTTAATCTCTTCCTGCCCTGCTCCCATCCCCCTTCCCTCTGAGATTCATCAGTCTGTTCTGGGTGTCTATGCCTGTGTGTTGGGCATCTGCCCCTTGGTGGTCAGTGCGTGTTATAACTACCAGTCAAATGGTCAAATGGTCATTTAGGCTTTCATATATATACTAGAGGCCCGGTGCACAAAAATTTGTGCACTCGGGGGGCAGGGGGAGGGGGGTCCCCCAGCCCGGCCT
>NW_005372121.1:3599072-3622742 GCF_000412655.1 Myotis brandtii
GCTCTGCTGATCCCGGTGCTGGGAGGCATATTACCCTTTTACTATATAGGATAGAGGCCTGGGGGCCGGCTGGTTTGCCCTGAAGGGTGTCCCGGATCAGGGTAGGGGTCCTGCTGGGGTGCCTGGCCAGCCTGGATGAGGGGATGATGGCTGTTTGCAGCTGGTCACACCCCCTTCAGTGTGGGGGTCCCCACTGGGGTGCCTGGCCAGCCTGGGTGAGGGGCTGATGGCTGTTTGCAGCTGGTCACACCCCCTTCAGTGTGGGGGTCCCCACTGGGGTGCCTGGCCAGTCTGGGTGAGGGGCTGAGGGCTGTTTTCAGGCTGGCGGGTGACTGAAGCTCCCAACCTGTCCTTTTTTTCTTTTTTTTTACTTCTGGGCCAGCCTTAGCTCTGAGGCTTGGCTCCAGCTCTGAGGCCTCGGCTCCTGAAAGCAGGTATCTGGTTTGTTTGGGTTCTATAATCGAAACACTGTTTCAACTCCTGCTCTGAGTTCCCGGCTGGCTTAAAGGAGGTTTCTGGGTTTTTTTTTAGCTTCTCTATTTGTAACAATGTTTCAAACTGCAAGCTCAGAGGCCGGCAGCGGCAGGCGGGGAACGTTGGAGTCCTCCGTCACTGAAGCAAGCAAGCCTCATGTTCACTTCAAGCTGCCTGGCTGCCGGCCGCCATCTTGGCTGGTAGTTAATTTGCATATCGCCCTGATTAGCCAATGGGAAGGGTAGCGGAGGTACGGCTAATTACCATGTTTCTCTTTTATTAGATAGGATAGATTACAAGATAAATTTTTTAAAAAATATTTTTATTGTTTTCAGAGAGGAAGGAAGAGGGAAAGAGAGACAGAATTATCAATGATGAGAGAGAATCATTGATCAGCTGTCTCCTGCAAGCCCCCCACTGGGGATCGCGCCCACAACCCGGGCATGTGCCCTTGACCGGAATTGAACCTGGGACCTTTCAGTTTGCAGGCGGATACTCTATCCACTGAGCCAAACTGGCTAGGGCTACATAATAAATTTTTGAGTTATAATCCTTATATGGTATTAATAATATACCTATTAAGTAAAGTTTCAGATTCCTTTTTCAGTTCTTTCTGTCTTTAGAGTATATGTTATTAAGCCTAAAGATATATAGAGTACTTGGTCAAAATCTATTTGAATTGCAATTATTTTCTCTTTCATTATTTTATCAGTTTGATTTATAGTTAGGTAAATTTATTTTTATTTTTGTTTAATAATAATATCAAAAGAATGACAGATAGAAAATGATCAGTTTGTAATTCTCAGTGTAATAACTGATTCAAGTAAGGATTGTCAATGTATGTTAAAACCTTTGGGTAAAAATTTGTTGGTGTCAAGATATTCATTTAGCCTGAAAGTTGCATCCCACACATGACATTAATTACATAGGATAAGTTTTGTGGTCACGACCTTACCTATATGATCAAATTTAGTAACACCAGTACTAGGACAACCTGACATTGAGTAACCTGAAATGATGTAATGAAGAATACACAAAATCACCTATGAAGTATTCTTGCCCAAATGTTTACTATGAATTCACTTATGGGGGTAATAGCCATACAAGTACAGAATTTGAGACATTCAATAAGTTAACTGGCCTGGATGCTTAAATAATGGCAATGTTACGGGAAGTAAAAAACAAAACAAAAACAAAAAAAGGTAGTGAAAATTGTCCTAGATTAGAAGAGACCTTAGAAACATAACTACCAAGTGCAAAGCATAAGTATTGATTAGATCTTGGATTAAAAACTATAAACATAAAAACATTTTTTGTGACAATTTGGGAAATTTGAATATATAAGGAACATTATCTGATGATGTCAAATCATGGTTAATTTTTCAGCTTCGGCGATGGTATTGTGTTTATGTAAACTAAAGAATATCTTTTCCTAGGCAATGCCGGCAGAACATTTTGGAGTGTCCTGATGTCTACAATTCACTTTCAAAGGGTGCAGCATATAGACACATATAGAAAGAGCCAAAGCCATTGTAGCAAAACAGTGACAATTGGGAAATATCAATGATGGCATAGGGGTATTTATTTTAGTATTCTTTCAACTTTTATGTATGTATGAATTTTTTTCAAAAAAATATTTGAAAGGAAAAAAAGGTGGAATTCAGGAGCCCTGGAGGGGCACTCTGAGTTACTGTCACCAGGTGGCACTGGTGCTTTTCAAACAAAGCTAACTAATCAGGCCAAGAGTATGCTGACAGTTTAATATTTATTTAGGAAATAATTCGATGTCTGGGGAGGGAAACACAGAGGATACATCCAGCTCTTAAATTTTGCCAATGCTTACTTGTTTGCATTATGATGTTTTACGTAACTTGAAGAGTGTCAGCTACACATTTTCTTTGTCTCACAGCCAGCCTCTGCTCCTGCCCCTTCCCCTTTCCAGGCCTATTTTCTTCTCACACGGCTACTGCTGGCACAGTGACCTTCCTGCAGCATTTCCTTCCCCTTCACCAGCTATCCATCCCCACCCCCCCGCAAATATAGGGTGTTCCCTCCAAAATGTATACACACAATTTGAATAATTATAAAGGCAGTGTTTATTCAAGTGCATTTCATTTTCAGCACTGACCTATCACCTGTTAAGTGTGTATACATTTTTGGGGACACCCTGTAGTTTCTACTCCTCAGCAAAGTGTTAAAAGGTTTGATACCAGTTTGCTTCCCCAGTGTATCTCCCACTGTTACCTTGCATTAATCCTACCTATGAGACACTTCTTTTTAAAATGAATGTCATACACTTTCTTGATCTTGAATATTTCACTTCCTATGTCTCCACACCCAAGTTGGCCTTCTTCCCACTGCCAAAATCTTATCCTCATCAAAGCCTAGTTGGAATATAATTTCCTTCCCAAACACCCGATTCAGAAATATTCCTCTTACCACACAGCACTGTGTAATTTTCTTATGAATGTATCACATTTTGTATTCTGTAATAATTATGTGCAAACACTAAATTATAAACACTTTCAAGGTGAGCAGTTTATCTTTATAGTCCCACATTATGTTTAGTACAATGTGGCATTCATTAAAGTTCAGTGGAATTGAATTTCAGGATCATTCAAAACTAGTTTACAGTAGTGGTGAAAGTGCAGACCAATCACCACCCATTTCCAGCCTTACTCTGGCTTTTCGTTTCACAGATATGCAATGATGGGCCACTATATCGAGAAACAAACATGGATAAAGAATGTCCATGGCTTATCAACACCCACTAACTAAAAAATTAATCAATTTGAAGTCAAATTATTATTCAATTTGAAATTATATGTCAAAACTCTTAAGCTTTTGCACGTCATTTGACTCATATATTCCACTTCTAGGTAAAAATGGGATAAGAATGCTCAAAGATTTGCTTTAAGAATATTTGGAAGGATATGTTTACAAATAAAAGTTGGAAGCAGCCTAATTACCCAACAATACAGGGTTGGTTAAACAAATTTTAATACATTCATGCAGTAGATTACAATGGAGCCATTAAAGATAGAAAGAGGCCCTCAATGTATTAAATACAAAAAAGTTTACAGAATAGTGTTGATATTATAATGCCTTTTAATGAAAGAAAAAAATATATGCATAGAAAAAAAGAAAGTAATAGCAGAGATATTCCTAGGTTTGGAGATTGAGTGCTTTTGATTTTCTCTGATGCTATCTTTTTTTAAACTTTAACAATGAGCAGCTATATTAAGAAAACAATAAGAAAAATTATTTTTAAGAAAAAATTATCTCCCCAAAGTTATTCTATTGTATACATAAAATTCATTAATGCAGAAAGGAACGTCAGTCTCTGACACTAGTCCTTGGGCCTTTCGTAGAACCAGGAGACAGGAAAGGCCAAAGGATGACTCAAGAGAAGACTGTGTTAGAGGTCAGAAAAGGAGAGGAACCCAAGCAGAAAAAAATGAGGGTTAAAGAGTACAGTTACCATGCTCAGAAACAGAGTACAATTAGGAGAAGCGTAGGATGAAGCAGGTGCCACAATTGTAATGTAGTAGGATAACTGCACTTAGAAACCTAGGTCCTATGTTTAGTGTTATTATTTACTAGGCAGGGGATGGTCTTGAGTAAATCATTTCTATTTTCGAGGATCCCAAAACACTTTGAAGGTATTTTTACTCCCATTTTACAAGCGAGTACAGTAGTGCTCAGAAAATATAAGTGAAGTTCCACACATATTATTAGCACTCCTGGCATTTTGGACTAGATACATCTTTGTTGTGGAGTGATGATGTCGATTTTAATAACGAGACAGAGAGTTGCCCAGTAAAAAGGAAAGCATGTGAGAGGCATTTGTAGTTAATTGAGCAACTAGGAATGATGTGTAACTTTACATAAAATGTTCCTAAATATATCTCACCAAGGAGTGCCCCCCCCCCCGCCCTCGGGGAGTCTGGAGAACTTCCGTGTCTGTAGTTGGTGGGCATATGCCCCAAAGTTATGCAGGTCAAATCAGCCACCAGCATATAGAGCACCTCCTGGGAGTGATTTTAAGCCAAGTCTTTGTCTGAAAAGGGTCTCATATCCTTCCTGTCTATGCAGAGATGGGGCCTCAGGATGGTGGGCTGGAGGGGGTCCAGACTTGGAGAAGGAACAACAAAAAAAGAAGAAAAGGATATGTAAAGGGGTTCTGGTGGAGCTATTTGTGGGCAGGGAGAACTCCAAAATAACTCTTCAAATCATGATTCCATGTTAAATTCCTCCAAATTCAGAATGGGTGTTGTTTATTTTAATCCTATTTATTTTTTTAAGAGAACAGTCATTGATTGTTACTTCTACAATTCACCTCAAATGTATTCCGAAGGAGGGATTTGAATTTAATAAAAATGAGAATAAAAATTTAACTTCATGTTTGACTTAACTCAGGGATTTCATTTTTGAAAATATTTTAATATGTAATTTAAACATTTTTATATTTTATGTATTTTTTCCATTTATAATTTTAATTAATGGCCATTATAGCCCTCTGAGCTTGACCATTGAGAAGCAGGACCGTCACCTCCCTCCTTCCAAATCCCATGCTCTGATTAATGCAGCCAGAGAATTATTTGGAATGGCTGTGCTGAACCCTAGTTATAAAAAGTGCTCTCACTGAGCCCTAAACCAAGCTTTTTCATATTTTCAAGATTAGAAAACAGCAAACAAAAACAACAATAAAGAGAACAGAATTTATACTTAACTTCACCACCCAGATAGACCCAGTATTCATATTTTGCTGTATATTTTTCAGGCTTCTTCAATCAGTAGCTCTGACCCCAGCCTACACATTAGATTTACCTGAATAACTTTTAAAATGTAACCATGTCCAGTCTCATCCAAGAACAACTAAAGCAGAAGCCTGGGGGTGAAGGGCACAGAGCCAGGCATAGGTCATTTTTTTTAAAGCTTCATAAGTGACTTTTATGTGCAGACCGGGTTGAGAACCACCGTCCTAAATGAATGACACATTGATGCTATAATTTCCAGCTGAAGCATCTAGGACACACCAGGCCAAAATAAAATATGCTGCCGCCTACAGCTAAGCAGCTCTCTGGCTGCAGTTGACATTGTAGACAACCAGGAAATGAGAGTGATCAAGAGGCCACCTGGTATGCCGCAATCCTCAGTGGCCTGGCACCGTCCAAGCCACACCACCACTGTCTGTGGTAAGCAGTAATCGGTAATCTGGGCAGAAGTAGCTGGAGGTATCTTGCAAACAGCAGGCTCTCAACCACATATGCGGTTACTGCCAGTTACTCTATTCTTATTTCATATAACAAAAAAAGTCACAATTTACCACCAGAATGCCATCTTTAAATACACAGATTCAAATGACCCGATGAGCTAAATGGTAAGACTGTGTGGAGGGTGCAAATTGCTTTGCTCTGGCCCAGTGTGGCAGGCTCCTATGGGTTCTGGGGAACTATTTGTATGAAGGGCCTGGGAGGTGGTATGGGAGAAACACACTATAACAGTGGTTCCCAAACTTATTTGGCCTACCGCCCCCTTTCCAGAAAAAAATATTACTCAGCGCCCCCTGGAAATTAATTTTTTAAAAATTTTAATAGCAATTAAACAGAAAGATATATGTATTAATGTTTCTACCTTTTTCGTAAAATATAGTAAAGAAAGGTGTAAATTAGAAACATTGAAGTTTGAAATTATGAAACTATTTATTGAACTCAGAATAGAACGGGAATACAAAAAAAGTTAAAACAAATGCACCTGTGGCCATCACCCCCTCGCCTGGATCGCTGCAGCGCCCACCAGGGGGCGGTAGCGCCCACTTTGGGAATCACTGCACTATAAGATCAGATTGAAAGAAGACTCAGTCATACAAGTGCTTGTCCATCAGCTGTCACCCGTGGAAAGAGGAGTCGATGGAAGGGAGGCAGGCAGGTGGCTCTGTTGGAGCCGCACAAGCTGCCTTTTCCACGGTGGGGTCTGGCCTCAACTTTGTGCAGCCCAGAGATGGGGTCCCCCCAGCCTTTCAAGTGGGGGGACAGTCTGAGGACAGCTACTCACAGTAATGCTGCAGTAGTTATTACTCAGAGGAGGAGAGTACTTTCATACTACTTACCAGAACAATAAGTTATGACCCCAAAGATTCTCTCCTTCCTAGGAAGGGAAACTGGAGCTGATGAGCGACTATTTATTAAAACGTCGATAATTTTACATTTTACTGTTTCAATTACAGAGAAGAAACCAAGGCTTGGAGAACGTGCCCACGTTCCGAAGCTGGTCAGTGTGATGAGGGCAAGGTTGAAACCAGGTCTCGCCGGCTCCAGAGTTTCACTAACCTTCCCAGGAGACCGAGAGAAGGGAAAGGAGTGATCCTGACACAAATGCCATGAAATGCCTCCTAACGGGGCGGCCTTCTCTCACGACTAGAATGATTTCGGTTGCCAAATGCAGTGTATCTCTTTTGGGAAGTGCTGTGTAATACTTAAAATATCTTTCTCTCTTCCCTTAACTTCCTAGTCTCACATACAGAGAAGTGAACACATTTTAAGTGCATACATAAGGCTCAATGAACTTTTACAAGCGTATATACTTCATGTTGCTATAATCCAGATTAAGACAGAACATTATTAGCAATGCAGTGGCTTTTCTCTTGTCCGCCTAGTCAAAACCTCACCCATCCTCTTGTCCCCACTCCCACAAAGCCCACTACCCTGAATTGTGGCACATAAGTTTGTTTTACATATTTTAGAGTGTCATACAATATGGACTTTTTTTTTTTAACCTTACACTAGCCTGTGGGATTCATCTATGTCGCTGTATATAGTTCTTAATATATTTTTTTTCACAGGCTCTGAGGAAATCACTCCTAGCCACATCCCAGCCTTAAGAAGTCAGAGTGCATATATTTGATTGAATTACTTTTATCTGTACTTAAAGTGCAGTTCCCCCAAACAGTCCCTGTTCGCCCAGATGGCACTCGAAGTACTAGTATATCTCATAGCCACCTAAGCTAGATATCTAGCACCAGTTCTTAGGGTGGACCATATCTTCAGATGTTTAACTCACCCATAAGATGCTCATTTTTAATGATATCACTCTCCATAGTGACTTTTATTTTCTCCAAGTTATTGTCTTTTACCTACAGTAGCTTTCTCTTTAAAAAAAAAAAAGGTTTGGTTTTTGTTTGTTTGTTTGTTTCTTGTGAATGCATGGCCATCTCTCAATAGAAAGAATTTCATTGAGAGTGAGATTTTACTAAATATTGTGTTTTTCTCATGCAAAGAGTTGCTGTGCCATGTAGGGAGGTCTTATAATATGGTAAGTGGTTTCAAAGGTAATTGTTTAGATGACCCCAAGGTGTAGAGAGATGGAGCTGTTTACCCTCTGATTACCCTGTGCTCTCATCTGATATGTCACTCCCCTGACTGTTCCTTCTCCCAATCTTGGGCATCAAACTTGAATTCTTCCCACAAATAAATGGAAGGAGGGCCAATTTTCAGTGACTCACAGGCACATCCCCTCCCCTACTCATTTTCATATCTATATCTATATCTATATCTATATCTATATCTATATCTATATCTATATCTATATCTATATCTATATCTATATCTATATCTATATCTATATCTATATCTATATCTATATCTATATCTATATCTATATCTATATCTATATCTATATCTATATCTATATCTATATCTATATCTATATCTATATCTATATCTATATCTATATCTATATCTATATCTATATCTATATCTATATCTATATCTATATCTATATCTATATCTATATCTATATCTATATCTATATCTATATCTATATCTATATCTATATCTATATCTATATCTATATCTATATCTATATCTATATCTATATCTATATCTATATCTATATCTATATCTATATCTATATGTCGCCCCCAACTGCGGCCCCTCCCCCCCGCCAGCCTGGTCGCCCCCAACTGGCCACTTGCTGGCCTGGTTGCCCCATGCAGCCTGCTGTTCAGTCATTTGGTCATCCCTCACTAACCCCCTGCTGGCCTTGTCGCTCCACGCAGCCTGCTGTTCAGTCATTACTGTGATGGCATCCTGGACAATTTGCATATTCCTCTATTATTAGTATAGATATTAACCATTACCTGTATCAGTTGACAAATTATTTATTTTACAAGCTCCAGCACCAGTATTGCTCACCACCTTTTCCCTGGTCTTTTATTCTACTTGCCCCCATCCCTTCTTTTTTGTTGTTATAGCATGGGGGGAAATTAAGAAGTTGAAATCATGGCATAACATTTTTCCAAATCTGGTGTTATTGGAGGAAAAAAATAGTAAGACCTCAAGAAAACATTTTGAAAAACTAATTTTTTCTGGAATTTTTATCTATATTTTTTCCCATAACTTATACAGTTCTAGGTCACTGTCTTTCACCTGTTTATTTATTTTTTCATTTGTCTAGTCAGCAGTTGTTATTATGAAGGATTTATTATTGCTTGCTTGTCTGGTTGGTTGGTTTTCATCACTTCATGAGAGTTAATGCATTTGTTACAACCAGTGGAGAAAAACAAAACCATGAAGAGATTCGTGCTAGCACAGTGGCTTCTTAATACTTTAGTCCAGTTTGGGTGATGATGCGCTACTATGTTTTTGTACCACTTCAACAAAATATTTCCCAAGAGCCACCCCTTTCCTTTATACATTCCTGTATACAGTATTTCAACTAAAGAATTGGGAAAAGAGATAATTGAGTGCATAGGTAGAAGGTGTACCCATTCCTTTCTAATAATTTTATACAAGTAATTCATTTCTATTTAGCAAAAAACAAAGACCCTTTCTTTTTCCTTTTTTTATGTGTAATACATGTTCACTTGTAGAAATTTAGAAAATAGAGATTAATGATATAGAAAGAAAACTGTCCTGTAAAAAATAAAAATTCATCTCTGATTCTATAGCAGAAAAAAACATTATTGTTATTGAGGGCTATAACATACCTTTTCAGTAATGTTTATGTGTATATACTATTTGTTTCTCTTTTTTGTTCTCACATACACAAAAAATGGGCTTATTGGTTAATTTTTTTCACTTATGTATTGAGAATGTGTTTTCATGTCATTAATTATTATGTTTCAATATCATTTTTAATATTCCACTGGGTGAACAAATCAATTCATTTAACAAATCTATTGTTGAATATTTATATTCTTTTATTAGTAAGTAACATACAATTTGCATAAAAGGTTACATGTTTTAAAGACCCTTAACTTTAGTGTGTGTGCATAGCTGCTTCCTTCTAGGCTTCTAGGCTTTAAAATAACCACACACCTTCTTGGTTACATAGTTTCTTGGATAAAATCCAAAATAGCAGATTTCAGAGCTTATCTGTATTACAAGTGGACTCTGGAATGCATTTGGAAAGCACATGGACACAGGCAGATTAAACTTTGATTTTGTGCTATAGTGACACTGTTATTGGCAAACGCACCTTGAAATTACTGATTTGCGTCAGAACATGAGCACATTTTCTTGCAATGAATTTCATAAAAAAAATTAGTATTCCCACAACCCTCAGATTAAACTTGGCTCTATAACAGATAATTGAGGACCATTCTCCTTTGTCACTCTTAAATCAATCAATAATTGTGATGAAATTTAGATTATGACATTGGCAATCAAAACCAGCCTTCTATCAGAGACCCCCTCAACGTATTTTTCCTGCAATGAAGATACATGAAAAACAAGACAAAAGGACCAAGCTACATTTTGTTAAGCTAGTTTCTGAGGCCTAAGTGAAATAAATATGCTTGCTATGGAGAGATTCTCACCATGGGTTTCCTAGCGTGAAAGGTTTATGACAGATTTTGGACCAATGGCAACAAGTATCCTTTGGCACAGAGTTTAAGTGATAGTTGAGGTGTGCTTATCAGTTCTAAGTTGATTTACAGTTCATGAAGTCCTTAGATGGCAGAAAAGACAGTACCACTTGGGTCCCCGTGGTCATAATCAATAGAGGTCAACAGTCAATCAAGGCTGGGAATGGAGCCTTTCAGGAGCTCATTGCTACAGCTGCTGTGGCCATTTGGTAACAGGGAGGGGCCGATCCCTCCCTTTCTGTGGTATTTTTGAGTCCAAGATATAAACTTAGTTTATTCTTTGAGGATATTACTCAAGTTGGATTATTCCTAGGGTCAAACTACTATAATTCATAGGAACTAATTTACATTTGCTAATTAGACATAGTGTAGTGCAGGATAAAATTGTAATATATATATATATATTGTGGGGTGTTTATTCCTTTAAAAATGTTTGGATTCTCTACTTTTAGATGGGTTTCTCACCTTTGAAGGGGCCATTTCTTTGGCTCATTTGAACTCAGAATTGACTTCTTATTTTCCTTTCGTAACAACTTCTCATTTCTCAGTGAAATTCAGCATCATCTATTTAAGCCAGTCAGCCTCAAATCTGAATCTCAGAACTGTAGTGTCTCATGATTGGACCTTAAAGGGTCCTTCATCCAATCACCCATTTGATACTTAAAGCCTTTCCTATCATCTATATTCACACCATATTCTACTGAATAATCATTTCTGCCAGATACTGAACACCTATGAAAAGAAGAAAGATCCTATAAACTAAAAGCCTAATATGAAAATTGTCCCCTCGACTGGGAGTTCAACTGGGAGTTTGACTAGGGCAATGATGGCGAACCTTTTGAGCTCAGCGTGTCAGCATTTTGAAAAACCCTAACTTATCTCTCGTGTCACATATAGAAATTTTTTTATATTTGCAACCATAGTAAAACAAAGACTTATATTTTTGATATTTATTTTATATATTTAAATGCCATTTAACAAAGAAAAATCAACCAAAAAAATGAGTTTGCGTGTCACCTCTGACACGTGTGTCATAGGTTCGCCATCACTGGACTAGGGAGTGGGGCTGGCCGGCCAACTGTAAGGAAGGCCCCCGGCCGGCGGTGGCAGTGGAGGAAGCAGGCAGCCAGGGGAAGGGAGACCCTGGCCAGCAGCCAGCAACCACTAGGGACCCACGAATTTCATGCACTGGGCCTCTAGTATAGTCATAACAAGTCATTACTCTGTCCTAGTAAAAGAGACAGCTAAGGACACATTAGCCTTTTATTATATAGGACTAAAGGCCCAGTGCACAAAATTCATGCACTGGCAGGGTCCCTAGAAGTTGGCAGCAGTTGGCCAGGTACTCCCTCCCTTCCCCCAGCCTCCTGCCACTGGTCAGGCCTCCCTCCCTTCCCCTGGCTGGCCCCACCCCCTGGTTGAACTCCTGGTCGAGGGGACAATTTGCATACTATGCTTTTATTACATAGGATTATTACAACCTTTAGGCTACATAGATAACCTTTGAGGCTACAATTCTTGCCTGATAAATATACTAACATATCTAAAGTAGGAATATTATAATCTTCAACAATCTCAAAGCCTAATGCTACTAGATACTTAAGTCATCACAACTCTCCTTGCTTGCTAACATTTCATTTCTTTAAGAGGCTTGTTGCTTTGGCTTTCCTTGGGGCCAGGTGATGTCAACATGAGTCTCCAGATTGCTCAACACTCTATTTCCTCATTGTAAAATAATTTACTATTCTGGATTTATGACCAATCTCTTACTAGTTTTGTAATAAAACTCACCATAACCAGACACTGATCCTAACACTATTCAAACAATAACTCATTTAATTCTTATAACAGCCATAGAAGGTAGCTACTATTATTATTAGACATTTTTAAGTGTAGAAACTGAGGCACAGGGAGTTCAAGTGACTTGCGGCTAGTAAAGGGTAGAGCCCAGATTCAAACTGAGGTAGTTTGGCTCTAGAGTCCCTGTTTTTTTACCTCTGCATGCACTGTATCCCTGAAGCCAGGCAGTCTTGAGACCCTATGAAACTGACTTGCTATGCCCACAGGACCAAGGTCAGACCCTGACATAGTTACTGCAGCAAGATAAACACTACTTTGCTGGGTTTGTCTGGGTGCCTTTGGGAGTTGGTCTTCTGAAGTGCCTAGATATCAGCTTTATATTGGTGTTTAGACCTCACAGTCCTTCCTGACCTAACTAAAGAGGGTGGTGGGTTATCTCTTACTTTTAAGATATCAAATGCACTGAAATTTCAGCCTGCCCTGCATTGGATCCAAAGTTTTCACTAGTCTAAACCAGAAGGGACCTTAGTTTTGGGGGAAAAAATCTTTGAACAGTTCATCAGCCATATCTTCAATGGGAATTTGAACATTCCTCAGGTTTAGAAGTCGTTATTCCATTCCCACGAAAAATCTTATGGTTTGAGTTTTTGTCTGATGAAAATAGTCCCCCAGGAAAGTCTCCCTAAAAGGTCTATACATATAAGCTATATTCCAGGAGAATACTCATTGCCCATTCCTGTATAACTTTCACCTCACTCCTGTGGGACATCTTGGTCTTGCTAAACTAGGTGAACTGTGAGTGAACCAGGAGGACTCCTTTTTGCCTTTCTAGCCTAAGGCCAAATTTGAAAACAGGTTTTTGCTGCTCCTTTCTCAAAGCCCACACTCCATACTTGATCTTTGAGGTCTTACCACACTGATGACAAAAAAAGCAAGGATAAGTGAATTGCTAAACCACTCAGCAGCCAATCCTAGCTTTATCTCCTCACATCCAGGCCTCTCCAGGCAATGGACCCCTCTCAAAGCAGGGCTCAGACCTGCCCACCCAGCATCCTGGAAGAGAAGAAAGCTAAGGAAGCTAGGAACAGAGAGAAGCTGGAAAGAAAGAATACCAAAGAACCAGTCTTGCAAAAGCAGGTTTTACCTTCTTCTGACCCACTGGAAGCTCCAACACCTAACAACACGCCCTCGGAGAGTCCCCTCCAATGTTCCTTGTGTGGAAGACGAGATTGTGTTGAGTCGGGGTGGAGGTGGGAGAGAGTGGAGGGCAGAATGGCACTTGAGCTTCCCTAGACATCGGCTTGTGCTGCAAACACCTTGTAAAGGGAGAATAAAGTCATGGCTTCATCTTATGTATTTTTGAAATTCACAGATAAGATGCAGCATATCATGTGGGGGAAGAGAAGGGACTCTGCCTGCTCTGCCATTACTAGTTGAGTGGCCTTGTGTAAGTTGTTTAACCTCCCCATGACTCAATTTCCTCATTTTTAAAATGGTAATCATCATCATAGTAGAGTTTAGAGTGGCCTCAATGTTGGGGAGGGGTATGTATGATGGTGGCACAGGTTAACAATGAGGCAAATACAGTTACAATTGGAGATTTCAATACTTCTCTCTTAGTAATCAGAGAACAAGTAAAGGGATATATATTCAGCAAAGAAACAGGAGACCTGACAATACTATCAACCAAATTTACCTGATTGACATGCATAGAACACTCTATCCCACAACATATACACACTACTAGACTCTCCACTATGTGATCCAATCCAAAGTTATTAGAGGTTTTCTTTGTATCTAATTTCCAACTTAATAAAAATATAATCTATATATATATAAAACCCTAATATGCAAATAGACTGAATGGCGGAACAACCGAACAACCAAACAACTGGTCGCATGACATGGACTGACCACAAGGGGGCGAGTGTGGAACATGGTAGGATGGTGGAGCTGTGGTGGGATGGTGGAGAAGGTGAGCAGGGATGTCAGACCAAGGCGGGGTGCCAGTTGCTGTCATTGGGGCAAGCCTTTAGTGGTTACTGAAAATTCTTTTTTTTTAAAAAAATATATTTTATTGAGTTTTTACAGAGAGGAAAGGAGAGGCATAGAAAGTTAGAAACATCGATGAGAGAGAAACATCGATCAGCTGCCTCCTGCACACCTCCTACTGGGGATGTGCCCACAACCAAGGTACATGCCCTTGACCGGAATCGAATCTGGGACCTTTCAGTCCACAGGCCAATGCTCTATCCACTGAACCAAACCAGTCAGGGCAAAATTCTTTGCTCCCGCATGCTGTGGTCCTGCCTGGCACTCACACCTGCTGCTGGAACCAGCCCTGTTCGCACCCACTGCCGGCCCTGGAGCTGCCGCTTGCACCTGCTGCCTGTGCCCAGTGCCGGTCCCAATCGCTCAGCGCTGTCAGCAGGTGCGAGTGGTGGCTGCTGGCCCCGATTGCCCTTGAGGGCTTCTCCATCTCCCCTGCTCCTGAGGGGCAATCGGGGCAGCAGCCGTTGCTCACACTCACTGATGGTGCTGGCCCCGCTTGCAACCGCTGCTGGCACCAGCCCCAATCGCTCCATGCTGTCAGTGGGTGTGCGCGGGGCTGGCATTGTCAGCGTGTGGGGGCGGCAGTGGTGGCGGTAGTGGGGCTGCCGACAGATGGGGAACCGGGGGCCATGGCGGGAGGGGCCGGGCAGAGGAGCGGAGGAAAAGTCAAGACCCGCCCCTGTGCCCACCATAGCCTTATGGCCCACAGTTCAGTTCAAAGTGCACGAATTCGTGCACTGGGCCCCTAGTTATATATAATTGCAGAACCAGTGAAACAATGATTCTTGCTCCACTATGAATCTATACCAGAGACCCAATGCACAAAATTTGTGCAAGAGTAGACCTTCCTTCCCCTAGCTGCCGGCACCGGCTTCCCTCTGGCACCTGGGACCTGGGCTGCCTTCCCTCAGGCTGCCCGCAGGCACCCAGGACCCAAGTTGGCTTCCCCTGGGCTGCCCGCAGGCCTCCCGGGACCTGGGCTGGCTTTCCTCCGGCCCTGGCTTTGTCAGGAAGAATGTCTGGAAGACGTCCAGTCTAATTAGCATATTACCCTTTTATTATTATAGATATTTATATCTCTCTATATATCATCTTGTATTTTCCCCCCATTCCGGTAATTCTATAATATGTACATGACTTAGTCATCTTCTACTTTTGGAAAATGTGGTGTGCAGGACATGTACCTTATTCATCCTTTCCTGGACAAATGTGGGTGGGCAGTGGAGGGTGACAAAGATTGGAAGGAGAATCTGGGGATGGGGACGAATTTTCAAAAAGATTTCTATGTATGTTCTTATTTGACAGTGATAATGATGTGGGAGATGAGGATGGGTCCTTGGCCATGTTCTCAATGCTATTGTTTGCTGTTATTTTGCTTGGCTTTCATGGAACTACTGTGGTTTCAGAAACCATCATCATCTGTTTCTTATTCCACCAAAGTGGTATTAGGTGATGTAATAGTTAATTGTATAGGATATCCAAGATTGCTTTCTCCACATACAAAATATGCTTTTTAGCACCAATTAAGAATAATGGGACAAAACAGATTCTACACACAGGGAAACTAAAATTTAAAAACAAAACAATCAGTGAGAAGAGTATGAGATAGAGCAGCAAGCAAATGAAGAAATCTTTCCTGGGGCTGGTGAATCATTTTCCGACTTCCCTGGGTTTGCTTGCTTAAGACCTCCTGCTGAGATAGAGAGGGATGTGTCTTTGCCAGGCAGCACTGGAGCTGAGTAAATAAGGAGGTACTTATTCACTTATACCATCCCAGCACCCCAAGAAAATGCTAATGAACATTCGGTGACAATTTGGAATCAGAACCCAACTTACTTTTAGAGTGAAAAGAATCAGGGTAGGGCAGCCCCAATAACTTATCTGGTGAAACAGAAAAGGCCTGATGGGGGTCATCATCTTGGCGCATTAGGAAAACCTCCGGGGTCCCGCTGACAAGACACTTTTCCCAAGTACTATTCATTACAACGCATTATTAGCTAACTGCAGGCAGCGGACACCTTTTGCATGTTAACTAAAGTGCCATTTAGCTAGTGGGGCTTGCTTGGTCATTAAAATTGTCTTAATCATTAGTGAATTAGTTAAACTATAACATTAGGAGATAAAAATAATCACCAGTGTCACTTGGGAACGAGTGGAACCTGGAACTTGTCAGAGTCTCTGAGTACAGATATTCCTGACTGTGCAGATGGATGCGTGACAGTCAGCACAGCGCCAGCCTGAGCCAGCCTTACCCCTGCCTCCCTGGGGAGAGAGAATGCCATGAGATCGAGGTCCTTGTCAGAGTGTTGATTTCTGCTTCGGAGTGTGACAGGGAAAGGGGTACCGTGGCTTTTATATTCAGTTCTCCATCACCCTGAAATCGACGATGCAGTTAGCAGATATTTGAAACTCATGTTCCTTTCAGTGCTCTCCTTTTGGGCCATTTCACTGATTATTAATGGCTCCACCTGGGGAGGTCTGGAAATGATGCTGAAACTCAATCAAGCCTCCTTGGCAATTCTGGAGAGAGGCTTTGAGCGTTAGCTCAGAGACTGTGAAGAGAAGCTCAAATTGTGCTTTCCTCTGGATTTTAATGATTGGCATATTCCTTTTCTGCTGCAAATCACCCAGAGTTAACAGAATAAACAAAGCTTAATTAGTTTGGTTTTGATTCATGATTTGACCATAGGCAGAAAATATGGGGGTAAAAATCTCTATAAGACCTGAGAAGATAAGACGTTCATTGCCTTTGATTTTGTCCCAAAACTTTTAAAAACATAAAATTCATTTTTACAATTTTGCATAGAGCAACATTCACTCGTTTTGGTATACAATATGCTGGGGTTGGCAAAAGCAATAATGCAATCAAGGTAGTTTATGCAGACCCTCTATAAACCAACTCCAAACGCTTGCAAACACTACTCTGCTTTCTAATTTTTCTGTTCTGGTGGATGTGGGGTTCCTGGAGTGTCATGAGGAAAGGCATTTCCAGGGACCCACAAGAGCAGATGAGGTCTGTGTTAAGATTTATCCAGGAAGCAAAATTAAAGGAATTCCCCAATGTCCCATCTCTGTCTCACCATGGAAAATCAGGGCCAGAAATCGAGTCAATGTCCAGAGAGCCTGTGCCATATTAAATCTTAGTCCTAGTCCAGCATCTGGCTAGTTTAGCTTGTGTTCCTGGCTGCAGCCCATTGCTGAGCTGTGTGCAGAATTCAGGCTCCCACCTGGAGCCTGCGTGTACAGTCCCCGCGCCTTGGGCCACACTGCTGCTAAGGCCACATAGCCATGGAGAGAGGACGGGTGAATGCATGGGGCCAGTGCAGGCTTGGGAGGAACCAGAAGATTTTCCAAATGTTTGTGGGCTTGCACTGGTGTCAACGATCTTTTCCCAGGTTAGACTGAGAGTACTCTATGGTTCAGTACCTCTCCCTCGGCCATTTTGAGTTTGTTGCACATGCCCTTACATCCCCCTGCTCTCCCCTCCCCCACACACAGTCTGGTATCGGAGGGGGGAAGGGAGGGGTGTTAATCCCCTTGGAGGGACAATGCTGAGATTCCTTAGGGCAGTGGTTCTCAACCTTGGCTGCACATTAGAATTACCTGGGAATCTTTTTAAAATCCTGATTTCTGGGCCTCATTCTGAGGATTTTAAAAAAGATTCCCAGGTGATTCTAATGTGCAGCCAAGGTTGAGAACCACTGCCTTAGGGTGTGAAGCTGTAGCCTCGTGAAGCAACAGGCTCAGTGTCGCCAGCTGACCATGCTCAACAATCGGACTTTTCTTGCTCTCTTTCTTTCAATAACTAGCTAATGATGGTAACATTTACACTTTTGCCTTCTAAATACCATGGGTGAAGCAAACAGGCTGTGTCCCCAGCTGACCATGCTCAACAATCTGACTTTTCTTGCTCTCTCTCTTTCTTTCAATAACTAGCTAACGATGGTAACATTTACACTTTTGCCTTCTAAATACCATGTCACTAGAATCATAGATTTTGTAGCCTTTGGAGACAGTTTTTGTTCATTTAGTCTAATACATTTGAGATTCATCCATGTTATTACATTTTAAATCAATTAAACAAGGAGGTACTAGACTGAGGTGGCTTGACAGCCTATGTAAGCAAAACAAAACCTAAACCTATAAATGCATCAAGGGTAATGGAAACCTAAGTACAGCCAATCACAGACAGCCAAGTAGGCTTTCCCACATAAAGCAACCTTAGCCAATCAAATAGTCTCCATAAACGTCTTGTTCCTAGCTCCCGTTGATGGAGCACGCTTAAACTTCCGATTTGGCACTACCTGATTTGAATTGATTTTTCCTCAAATACACTCTTAAAAATTTTATGCCTCAATATATCTTTTAATACATATCTCAGTTGTTTACTATTTTTTTTTTTATTGCTGAGTAGTATTCTATAGTTTGGCTAGCCACTCATCAGCAGACCCAGTTCTCTTCTTTTCACAATCTATTTCTAAAAGTTATTTTTCCCCACATTTATTTTTATCCTGTTATAAAAATAATGTACATGCACAATGAATAAAACTTGGACCACACATTCACACATACACACTAGCTGAAATCCTACCACCTACAGATAATCATTAACCACTGTTAACATTGTTCTCTCTCTCCCTCTCAGCCCCCTCTTTACTCTCTCCATCTCTAAAATATATTGTATATACATAATCTCATCCACTTTTGTGAGATACATAGCATTTTTTCAGTTGATTTAATATTTTAAGTTAAACATTTTATTGTAATTTAACAATTTCTTTTATAAAATAATAGATGTCTACCATTTAAAGATCAAATAATAGTACAAGGCCTATATTAAATATCTGTAAAACATGTCAAACTCAAAGGCTAACACGGGCCAAATACACAAGGTGTAAGTTTATGGGGGCCGCAAAAAAAAAAAAAGCTTCAATTTTCATAGAAACATAGGTTTATTTCGATAGAGACATGCTGAATACAAAGGGCTGAAATAAATGAGTAATCGTTAACATAAAATAATAGAACATTTTAATAAAAATTAATATTTTTTCTTGAACATTAACTTACCAGACACTGAATAACTGCACAAATTAATAAGTGTAACACAAATAAACCTATTTTTTTGTTCTCCGAAAGCAAAATATTTCCTGTTGTGCACATCAAACAGTCAGTATAAGACTAGAGACTTGGCAATCGGCTGCTAAAATATTCGCTGTTGGTATTAGTGGAGAGAAATGGTGCGCCTGTGCATAAGGCGAGTAAGGGAAATGAATGCAACACGATTATGGTAATCAGTCATTAGCGAATGTTGTATAGTTCGTTACCAATAATCATGTATAACAAGATATTGTAAAAATTAAGTTATAAAAATGTTTTTATATACTGTTATATTGGCTGAGCCACAAAAATATTTGTTGTGGACTGCATGCGGCCACGGGCCATGAGTTTGACTTGCTTGCTCTACAACCATGAATATCTCAGGCTATCTCTATCATATTTCTCTACCATCCTCAACTTGAGACGTTCATCTCCAATCCCAATATGGCTGCTCCAACTCCTCCCTTCACAGCTGCATTCCAGCCACTGGAAACAGGAAAAGAAGCTGGACACATGCCCCTTTCCTTTGAGAGCACTACACAGAGATTTCTCACACCAATTCCTCCAGAATGCAGTCAACATTCTCACCTAGGACAAGTGAGGCCTGAAAGACTGACTATTTCTTCAACTCTGTGCAGTTAGAATTTAGGAGTTCTATAATCAAAGGGAGAAGGCGAGAATGAATACTGGGGAACAATCATTAGTCTTTGCCATATCAGGCCTGCTATTTAGTCATCTAGCTTTTTCTGGATGACCTCACAAAGTGGTCCTCAAACTTGTCCAGGAGGTGAAGCACCTGGGAATCATAGATCGAGCATGAGCATGAGATGCTCAATATCAGCATTTAAAAAATTGTCTTCCAAGAAACATTAGTCCCACAGGAGAGAATAAAGAAAAATATGGTGTTGGAGTCAAATAATTTTGAGAAATGCTGTCATTCCATTTTTTTCCTGGGGATATGTAGGTACGTCCTCATTTTATAGACTGAGAAAACAACCGAACTTTGTTTAATCTGGGATTCCTGAAGTGTATTTGATTGAAGACTCCTTTCTGTAAGCCAGAAATCCCACCAAATCGGCTGTAAAATACATGCTGGGAGACAGATTTAATTCCATCCTCTAAACTGGGAGCAACTTTACTAGCAAGAAATATGACTGTTAATTATAATAATTTTAAAAGCACAACTATAAACTCTGGTATCCAAAACAGAAACACGCCTGCAAATGAAGAATAATTTTGTTTCTTTTTTAAAAAAAATATATTTTTATTGATTTCAGAAGGAAAGGGAGAAGGAGAGAGAGATAGAAACATCAGTGATGAGAGAGAATCATTGATTGGCTGCCTCCTGCATGCCCCCTATTGGGGATCGAGCATCCAACCTAGGCACGTGCCCTTGACCAGAATCAAACCCAGGACCCATTCAGTCTTCATTCAGTCTGCAGGCTGACGCTCTATCCACTGAGGCAAACCAGCCAGGGCTTAATTTTCCCAATTCTTTCTGGGTATATTAGGTTAAGCAAGTTGCCTTTAAGTGAAAGATTGAACAATATAACTAAGAGTCTTTTATTAAGTCTTGGTAAGGCCTTTTTGGTATGCTGCCCAGAAACTAAGAGGGAATGACTGTAACAACTGGATAACAAATCCTTTCACAATATAAGTTTTTTATTTCAACAAAATTAAGGGGCCCAATTGAGTTATTAGCTAATAAATTATTAAAAATTAGTTTGCTGAGTAATTTTTATGTGCATTTTGGTTTAACTTAGAAATAATTCATGGATTGAGTAACACTGGTCCTTCCATTCTTACTTACCTATGAAAACAAGATTTTCAAAAAGTTTATAATACCACAAAGTAATAATAAAATTTATGCTGAACATTGTTTTACTTTATTAGTAAGAAATATCCATCCACTAATAATTAAATCTCATTGAGATGAATTTCCAAAATAACTGCTTTAAAAATGAGTTATTTTTTTTTAAATTGCTTAAAGTATTACAAAGGGTATTACATATGTGTCCTTTTTTCCCCCGCCCTTGACATTTCCCCGGCTTCCCCTACCCCCCAGTGTCTTATGTCCATTGGTTATGCTCATATGCATGCATACAAGTCCTTCGGTTGATCTCTTTGCTAAGTGTCCGACCAATCGGTTGATGCACTGACCACCAGATGCTCCAACTGATAGGTTAGCTTGCTGCTGGGGTCTGGCTGATTGGGACTGGGTGAGAGGGCTGGAAATGCCCTGGAGCCCTCCCGAGATCCCTCCTTGGCTGGCCAGCCCCAATGGGCCCCAACTGGGGCTGGCCAGCCAACCTCCCATGGACCCTCCCCTGTTGACTGGCCCCCATCGCCCCATTCGGGACTGGGTGAGACAGCCCTGATGGGCCCCGATTGCTGGCCAGGCTGAGGGACCCCACCAGTGCATGAATTCGTGCACTGGGCCTCTAGTGAGAATAGAAAAGAATGTAATAAAATTTCTAACAGTTAAATATATTAATGTTAATATTAATATATAAAAAATATATTTTTAATGGTTATGATGAATAATAAATTACTGTGGTATTTAAATTCCATTGGATAAATAGAGCACAGCAAATTTTAAATATCAAAATATAGTATATTTTGAAAAATTACATCTTTTGCAGCTATTAAAACATATGATAAAAATATTAGATGTTAACTTAAAACTTTGATAACCACTAACTTTTTTTTCTGTTCTCTCTTTGGTACTGTAACAATTTGTTTTCAAATTTTATTTCCTTTATGAGAATGCACGTGATTGGGGGTAGGGATCGTGTTTTCTAAGATTTGTGTCTTTCATAAAACCTTTATTTTATTTTACTGTTGAATTTATTGTGGGGACATCTATCTACACTAATAAAAGAGAAACATGCAAATTGGTGTCACTCTGCTACGCTCACCAGCCAATCGGATGAGTATGCAAATTAACCCAACAAAGATGGCGGTTAATTTGCATACACAGGCGCCAAGCGGTCTGGGTCCTGGGACCATCATCGGCACCCAGGTCACTCTGAGGTAGGCACCGTGTGGGCCCTGAGCAGCCTAGGAAGGGCCTGAGCCAAGGGGCTCCTGGGTAGGGGCAGAAACAGCCATCGGAGCTGCAGTGGGGGGGCCTGCCCAAGCCTAAAGCCTCCGCCAGAGACGTCAGGCCTGGGTGGGGGGTGGAGCCGGCTATCGGAGGGGTCTTGGGGTCCCCTGCCCAGGCCTGACACCTGGGCCAGACGCATCATGCCTGGGCAGGGGGTGGAGATGGTGATTGGAGGGAGATGGAGGTCAACACCTCTGGCCTGGGCGGGTGGCCAAGCTGGAGATCGGTGTGAACTACAGAGGAAACACCTTTTCTGACCGCTCATTGGCTTAGCTCCCTGTATGCCAATGGTAATATTCTTAGTAACTTGGGTAATAAGAATCCAAAAAGGTGATGTAGGGTTTTTCTACCACACTCTTAGCGAAAAAAACAAAGGTCCGCTGCTAGAGGGCTAAGAAATGTCATATCCTGCCCTAGCCGGTTTGGCTCAGTAGATAATGCCTCGGCCTGCCTACCACAGGGTCTGGGTTCAATTCTGACCAAGGGATGTACCTAGGTTGCAGGCTCCTCCCTGGCTGGGGCCCAGGTCAGGGCTCATGCAGGAGGCAACCAATCAAAGTGTTCCTCTCACTTTGATGTTTCTCTCTGTCTTTCCCTTTCTCTTCCACATTCTCTAAAAATCAATGGAACCCTGCCCAGGTCTGACGCCTGGGCCAGACGCATCATGCCTGGGCAGGGGGTGGAGATGGTGATTGGAGGGAGATGGAGGTCAACACCTCTGGCCTGGGCGGGTGGCCAAGCTGGAGATCGGTGTGAACTACAGAGGAAACACCTTTTCTGACCGCTCATTGGCTTAGCTCCCTGTATGCCAATGGTAATATTCTTAGTAACTTGGGTAATAAGAATCCAAGAAGGTGATGTAGGGTTTTTCCACCTCACTCCTGGAGAGAAAAACGAAGGTCTGCTGCTGGAGGGGATAAGAAATATCATATCCTGCCCTAGCCAGTTTGGCTCAGTAGATAATGCCTCAGCCTGCCTACCACAGGGTCTGGGTTCAATTCTGACCAAGGGCATGTACCTAGGTTGCAGGCTCTTCCCTGGCTGGGGCCCAGGTCAGTGCTCATGCAGGAGGCAACCAATCAAAGTGTTCCTCTCACTTTGATGTTTCTCTCTGTCTTTCCCTTTCTCTTCCACATTCTCTAAAAATCAATGGAAACATATCCTCAGGTGAGGATAAAAAAAATAATAAAGAAATGTCATATCCTATGAAAGACACTTCTTGAAAATGCCTAAAGAAAGTTGTCATTTTTTCATGGTAAAGGGACTGGAGTCC
>NW_005372121.1:3624201-3642557 GCF_000412655.1 Myotis brandtii
AGTGAACGAGTGAGACACGTGATGCTGGGCTGATGTTGTGGCGTTCACTGTGACGTTCGCTGCGCCAACTAGCGGTGGGGTATCTGAAGCTGGCTCATAATCCAAATTTTAGCTCGCAACTCAAAGCAAAAAAATTGGCCTAGAGACGGCTCGTATCTCGAAAAACTCGTTAGTCGGGACACTCGTAAGTCAAGGCCCCACTGTATGACTTTAGGAATTAGCCTAAAATCTGCCTTGATTTTTACCTTCCCTTGTCTTTGTGAGATTTTTTGCTTGAAGAAAGAAAATATTATCTTGAATTATAAATTGGAACTATCTTATGAGATAATCCTGTATCTTAATAGTATCATCATTAATACTACTTCTAGGTAGCACTTATCCAGCACCCCCTTTGTACAAGGCACTTTACACTTCATCCTCACAACAACTCTCCGAGGTAGGTAACACTATCGGGCCCATTTTACAAGAGAGGCCTCTAAATTGAGATTCACGGAAGGCAAAAGATGCAGATAGGAACATTTATATCCTGGTCTCCCTGAACTGTGATTAGATTGTGAGCTCCTTGAGGAGGAGTCATTCTCTTACTGTGTTTAAGCAGAGAAGACTCGGGCATTAATGTCATGATAGTGGGTACCAGCTAGATTGGGTAGTTGAGTGACCAGACCAAGAAGTGTCATCATGCTTCCAACAAGCCAAGAGAAAAATCACATTTGTAAGGATATTAGAGTATGAAAACACTTCCACAAAAATGATAAGCGTACTACAAAAAATGTGTTCAAGCTCACATCTACTAATTTCCCTGGGATTAAATCTAATTAATTAGTGCCAAGTTTATTATTTATTACTAGAGGCCCGGTGCACGAAATTTGTGCACTCAGTGGGGGAGTCCCTCAACCCAGATTTCGAGAGGGCGCAGGCCAGACCGAGGGACCCCACCGGTGCACAATTGGGGCCAGCCAGGGAGGCACCGCGGGAGGGCTCCAGGGCATGTCTGGCCTGTCTCTCTCAGTCCCGATCGGCCGGACCCCAGCAGCAAGCTAACCCACCAGTTGGAGCGTCTGCCCCCTGGTGGTCAGTGCATGTCATAGCGAGTGGTTGAGGAGCCTTAGCATATCATTAGCATATTACGCTTTGATTGGTTGAATGGCCGACCGGCCGACTGGACACTTAGCATATTAGACTTTTATTATATAGGATGATGTATACCATTAAAGACCTAGGCGTTTTTATTGTCTAGCTAGTTCCTTTGTCCTAATATCAAGTCTTAAAAGCTTATTATTTCGCCTTCACCTCACTTGTATGTCTGCAAAAAAGAAAATATGGAGGAAAAACAATATAAAGTTACTTAAACTTTTCTGAGGCAAAAAAATTTCAGGATCTGAATTTCTGGTACTTGTGGATCAATCCAAATAATTAATTAGAATTTAAATACAAGTCTTTGGGGTTCTTTATTAAACCTTTACCACTTTATTCCATTAGTAAATAAGATGACATAGTGATTTGATTAAATCACATTCATCACCTATAAAAATGTTAAATTTCTTTATCATTGCAGCTTTGGACTTCTCAAAGGCCATCAGCATCCAAAAGACAAGAGCCACACAAGAGTCATTTTCCTGCTGTGCCCTGGTCAGAGTCCCTATGTTTCCCTACCAGAGTTCACACCCAAAGGTCTCCTGAACGATTTAAGCTCACTTGGACGGTCTTGAAGTCCTAAGTAAAAATAGTTTATCCCAAGTTGGCCCAAAGGAAATAAAAATCAGTCAAAGTGAAAAGAAATAATTTCATTATTTGGACTGCCTAATTACATAAAGGTAAGCAACAACAATGAAAAAGCAAGTATTGAGTAATATTACGCACATTAAAGCAAACGTAATAAGGATGGATTCGGTGCTCCACTTTGTGAGGAAAACAGCCCCACTAAGCCTTTGGTATCCATCAGAACTGTATTTCCATAGTTGTAAAGCGAAAGTCTATTTCATCATCAGTGTATTTTCAATTTGCCTACATAAGTGAAAGCACTTAGAACAGTGCCTGGCATATAGGCAGTGCACAATAAATGCTGGCAATTGCAGCAGAACAGCTTAGATAGCATCCGCATATTGCCGAGACAAAGAGGGAAGCGATAGGGGGTAGTTTTGTGTTAGCGAATTCAGTTTTCCAGGAAAGTTAAAAAGGGATTTTGATCAAGTCTGAAATTGAACAGTCATGAAGTTTCATGAGTTCTCCAACCCTACCTTTTCAACCTGTTTAGCAACATATTGATTCAGAAAATATTTTCTTTTGAAAAACAGCAATCATTTACTTCAAATTTCCTAAGTTAGCCTGCTTTAGTTTATTGGGGTTTGAGGAGATACACCAAATGCCTGACTTCTCACTGAGTCTATTTTATAACACAGCTCAGAAAACCAGGCTGTGCTCAATTAAAAAGCAAAACAAAACATAGCCCAAAGGGTGGAACCAACAAGAAAGTGATTTAACAGGGATTTATAATAGATGTTAATATTAACTGATAACCCATGCTACATTACCAGGTAAAACTTTTTTACTGTTTAATCTAAAAAAAACGATTTGGTCACCAAACGAACTAAAATGTTGTTTGTTTTTCCAAGCACTGAAAGAGTTTGGTAAGCTTACTAAAAATAAAAGTTTTTCTTTACGAACATATTTTAATATATTGAATATATTATTCCACATGAATATACAGAAAACATAAAAATTTTAAATGAAATGTAAATTCCAATGCACAGGAAGAAAACTGAGTGAGAGAAATGGAAAAGTTATCAATTTTACAAAGGACTTTACTGCCACTAGCCATATCTCCTTTAGTATGAGGTCTGTGGATGAGAAAATTCCACCTTAATCAGGTTCAAATATGCAATTATCTGTGGTATCTTCAGGTTTCTAGTCACGTGCTTAAGGAAGCAAGAATATGATACATTGAAACGGCTTCAATTTCAGGAGAACCTCCTTATACAGAATAGAACTAGGAACATTAGAATGTCCTTGCCCTTCAGTGTAGGGAAATGAGCTAGACTTTTCGGTTTACTTAATTACAGAGTCTTACTATCAAAAATAGTTCTGTAACTTAAAAAAAAAAAATACTTTCTTTGGTAATATTAGATGACATTTCTGATCAGCGCCCATAAAAGCTCTTTTAAAAAAATAAAACAATACTTCAAGATAGAGATATACAAGTCTCAAAGAATTGTCATGTAAAAACACACAGGCTCCTTCCTTTTTCTGTTCATAAAAAAGCAGGTCGTCTCTACGCAGTCTCTGCAGCTCCAAGGAATTTCATTTCTGTGGCTGCCTTCCGTGGGCGGGCTGACCCACCCCTCTTTCGGAATTCTGCCGCAATTTCCTCAAAGGACTTCCCTTTGGTTTCTGGAACTTTGAAATACGTAAACAGAGTGAAGGCCAAGACCACTCCCGCGAAGAGGAAAAACACGTAAGGTCCACAGAACTCCTGCGTGGAGAAGAAACAGAGTCCCAGTTAGCAGTCTTCGGGCCCTATCTTCTCGGCAAAGTAAGTTTGCACGACCTTGGGCTGCTTACCGCGATGTATGGGAAGCACAGGGCGACGATGAAATTGCAGGTCCAGTTGCTGAATGCCGCTATGGCCAAAGCCGCAGGGCGTGGTCCTTGACTGAAAAATTCGGCCACCATGAACCAGGGGATGGGGCCGGGCCCAATTTCAAAGAAGCTGACAAAGAGGAAGATGGCTACCATGCTCACGTAACTCATCCAAGCGAATTTATTCTGAGAAAAACAAAACAACAGTAGAACTGGGATCGTGGGCCGCTTCTTCCTTTAGCTAGGTAGACCCCCCCTGAGTGTAACGGTAACCGGGCTCTCTTCCTGGTGATTATGTGCAATTAAGTCCAAGTTATTCTAGTTGGAGACAAGCTTGTTCTAGCCTGAGTCATCCTTAAATCTATTGAGCCCTGTTACAGGGAAATCCTGATTAGGATTTTATAGGATTCTTAGTCACCCTCTTCCTGTGAAAGAGGCAGGGTGAGGATCCAGTGACCTTTGCTCCTACTAATACCTAGGGTGCTAGGGAGGGTGCATGGGAAGCAGTGCTTGAGGGTGCTGGGCTGGGAGGGCCAGATCCTTGCCCAAGGTCACACAGGCCGCTGCTAGCAGAGCCAGCATTGCAGCCGGCTTGGGGTTGACCCCAGAGCCTGCCTTCTGAGCATTTGCTACACCGCCTCCCTGGGTAATGGGGGCAACTTACTTGGGGATGTTCAGTCTTTAACCCCTCCACCCCCTTCCCAAACTAGTTATCTCTTCTTTACATTTCTCCTTTGCATTATATGCTGTTTCTCTGGCTTTACTTCGTAAATCATTCTCAAGGTTTTTTGTTGTTTTTTTTTGACATCCAAAGCACTTCAACATGGAGCACAGGATTGCTATCCTATGGTAACCAAAAATGTCAGTGGCACCAAACTCACCAGGAGTACGAGTCCCACAGACATGAAGACGGCACAGACAAACATCCCGCTCATTCCAATCAGAAACAGAGAGCGTCGCCCCGCCTTCTCCACGAGGAACACCTAGGAAAGGTTTAAAACATGTAGGCTTGATGCTTAAAGAGTTTTGACTGACAAAGAGGTCATTTTAACCCATAAAGCTGGAAAGCGGCAGTTTTATTATCCCATTTTACTGATGTGGAGCTGAGAAAGGGAGTGACTCTTGCCTGAGGTAGCAGAGCTGGTCTCAGTGACTAGAGGTTATTAACAAACTAGAGACCCGGTGCACAAAATTTGTGCAGGGGGGAGGGAGTCCCCTCAGCCTGGCCTTCACCCCCTCGCAATCTGGGACCCTTCGGGGGATGTCCGCAGGGATCGGGCCTAAACCAGCTGTTGGATATCCCTCTCGCAATCTGGGACCACTGGCTCCTAACCGCTCACCTGCCTGCCTGATTGCCCCTAACCACTCTGCATGCCTTCCCGATGCCCCTAACTGCTCGCCTGCCTGCCTGATCGCCCCTAACTGCCCCTGCCTCAGCCCCTGTGACCTAGGTTTCCATCCTCCGGCTGGCCGTAGGCAACCAGGATCCGGGCTTCCCTCCCTCTGGCTGGCCGCAGGCACCCAGGACCCGGGCCAGCTTTGCCCAGGCAGGCACCTGGGACCCTGGGCGGCTTTGTCTGGGCCCCGGCTTTGTCAGGAAGGATGTCTGGAATGACGTCTGGAAGACTTCCAGTCTATCCAGTCTAATTAGCATATTACCCTTTTATTAGTATAGATACTTGGTTCATTTAGTGACAGTGATTTGAACATGGCATTCTAGAGAAAGAACCACAGTGTTACCACCGCTCTATGATTCTCACTTTGGGCACAATATTAAGAGGCCATATATCTTAGATATCTTCCAATGGATTTCCTATATATTTAAAATGACATTTGTTTCTCTCCTGGGGGTTTGTGCACTGCAGACACCTGAAACAGTTCAACTGTTGAGGTGTCAACTATTCTCATCCAACTTTCTCACTGCGAATGAAGTCAAATTATGACCACACACCTGGCAACATATGGAATTTGATAACTTTACCAAAATAGCCAGGTCTTCATTTTTCTGGTGTGCCCAAATGTACCTGGTGCTGGGAATGAACTATTCATTGGAAAAAGGTAAGACTTTAAAGCAAAAGGTTAAAGTGCTTTCTTTTTCTAAGTCTGGAGATATGTCACTGATTCTTTTGGGCTTGGGGACCTTTGCATTAATGGTTAAGATTTACAATTAGCCGAGACCAGAGTTTGTTGGATAGAGTCTTACTTGATCCTTAGGAGACTGGCAAGGTTGGTGAATCACACACATGAAAAACTACCTGTCATATTTTCTCACTTTGGTGAGTAAATTGGCTAGGTTCATAAATCCACCATGTATATCTATAGCAATCAAATACCCTTAGCACAATGAGCTCTGGCTCTGAAAATATCTGAGAGATATTTCTTTTCACCTACAGTGAAAGCCCCTTTCATCTGAGGCATTTTGTAATCAGAGTTTAAAATCATTTCAGGATGATAAGCACAGAGCCCACATTTAGTTGTTGAGAAGGAAGTGAGAGAAAAAAAAATAGAGGTTCATAAAATTTCTCGCTCTCTATTTGACTCTTTAATCATGACTTTCAAAGTTAACTTGATGACACCATGTCAGACTATCAAGAAAATGGAAGGATTTATTTAGGAACAAGGGCTTTTATTATGTCTTTTTTTCCCCTTCTGTTTCTGAACATTTATTACCAACAGGATAATAAGCTCTAAAACTAATGCCTTGAAAATTGAGTCAGACTCCCTTTTTGATGCCAGGTGAGCGCGCAGGGAGGAATGTGACACAGGGTGAGACTTGGTCAGGGGCTGGAGATGTATGCTGACCTTAACTCTCCCCTTTTTCCCAGACAATGCGCGCCACTCAGATCCTGGAAGCCTACTTAGAGTTTCGTAGCCACTGCTTCTCCCCCAGACCCAGCATTCCTTCCTGTTCCTATCATATTTCTTCCTGTTTTGTTTTTCTTTCTTAAGATTACAGGCTCTCTTCTCCCAGCCCATTAGTGTGGAAGAAAACATGGAATGTAGAACATCATTTAAAATGGAGTCAGGAAAGTCTCTCTCTTTTCCAAAATACTCATTCAGAAAAAAAAAAAGATGGATTATGTTTCTTCCAAGTTGTTGAAACGTTAATATATTATCAGTACACTAGAGGCCCGATGCATGACATTTGTGCACTGGGGGGGGGGGGAGGTCCCTCAGCCTGACCTGTGCCCTCTCACAGTCCGGGATCCCTTGGGGGATGTCTGCCTGCCTGCTTAGGCCCACTCCCCACAGAGCGTCTGCCCCTTGGTGGTCAGTGTGCGTTATAGTGACCAGTCGTTCCGCTGTTCGGTTGATTTGCATATTAGGGTTTTATTATATAGGATATTCCTATTTGCATATCTATTTTGATACATGGATTTGTTAACATTGGTTAATTTGGGGGAGAGCAACTGGGTGACTGAGAGGCTATCGTTTTGTACTTTAAAACAAATTTCAAAGATATATATAATTAAAAATTTTAAATGTTATTTACAGTCCTGGAGGATGATTTGTAATTAGACTTCTGATTAGGGATGATTTTTTAAAAGTTGTCACTTGTTCAAAAACTTTCACTGAATAAAAGGATAAAGTCTATAGAGGTATACGTATTCAAAATAATCAAGACATTGTTCCCACTCCAAAGGGGTTGGCGGGGGCGGGGGAGGGGGGAGACAAAAAATGAAATTCTGCAGTAGTTTCCTTTTAGGCACTCTTAGAATTTGGGTTACCCAATCTTGACAACTTGATGCTTTACATAGCAAATCCTGTTACACATAAAATGTTTTAATCATAATCTCTATATTAGAAAAACATGTCGAAGGGGGATTTGTAAAAAAATATTATCTCAGGAGACAAAAGAATGCAAATAGTCCCTTGGATGGCATCCCAGTACCAGGCTTTCATTGGTTCAGAGTAGCCCTTTGGCTTGAAAAGGCATTATCTCTAAAGGCAAGTCTTCATACCCACTGGTGTTCCCATGTTATTTGCTCTTCCCCCGCTTTTCCAAGGTCTGGACAAAGCTGCCTTTTGATCTAGGTGGCCAGGCTATAATTTATTGACCACCCTAAGTTAATAGTTAAAAGTCCCTGTGCAGAGAATGAAAAACAAGAGACTAAAGTATATTGAGTATAGTATTGTGAAAAGCACAAGCTTTTTGAACATCCTGCATTCCAAGATAAAAATAAGCCCAATTACCCTCATTTTAGAGTGAGTTACATTAGTTGGGAAGTTTTTCTTTTTTTTTGGTTGTTGTTGTTATTGTTATCTGTGTGCTTTAATTCTTAGATTGCTATGTTAAATATTATTATTATCAAGATACTAAGTCATTCCTTATATAAGGTATTTGGTCTTATGAAAAGTACACAACCTCTTCCCCTTGTTGGAAATGTTTTTTCCCAAAATAAATAACATTTGACATTTGTAAAAAATAAAATTTCAAAAATAACAATAACATTTCAACTTATACACCACTTCTATTTCATCCTCTCATAATACCACACAACAGGTGCATCACCACAAGCCATGGCCTTGTGAGCTACTTGGAAGCTCCACTCAATGGCCTATCATAAGACTTTGTTGAGTTTGTTTAATCTTACTAGTGGCTTGCTTTTTAATTGAGAGGACCACATTTATTTTTTTAAAGAAGAATTTCAACCACGAAAGGAGAGGAATCTAGGTACAAGACCCAATGTTGAGGGAAATGACAAGCTATTGGCGAAATCCAAGGGGCTTAAGTATAGAGCAAAGGAGAAGGAACCCAAGGAGTAAGTCCTGTGTCCCCAAGTGAGTTATTAATTCATGAATGAGTGATTACTGGCCAATAAAGAAAATGATTCTCACCAGAGAGAACCAGATAATCTGCTCAGTGATGCCTCATCTCAATACAGTGGCTGGTTATTCACATATAGGACTCTTCCCATGATCTCCTTGGTTTTACATACGCAGAGCATGAGGACAATGTTATTGATCACTTTTAGATCACAAGGGTTTGTTTTGTTTTTAACTCCCATTTCTAGACTGAGAAACAAGCAGAATAAGTTAGGGTATTTTACTTACAGAAAGAGCAGTGAAAACTGTGTTGATGGCACCAACTCCAATGGTTGCATAAACAGGTTGGCTGAGTCCAGCCGTCTGGAAAATGCTGGTTGAGTAGTAAAATATCTGCAAAGTGATAACAGTTTAGCCTTAATCAAGAAGCCTAGCATTGACGGCTTTAAAGCAAGAAATATTTTAAGTTGTTTGTCTTCAGGTGCTTCTATGAAACCATGGTCCCTAGAAGAACTTCCTAAAGATTTTATCTGACCTCTCCTTCTAGGGAAGGAGCAACCACAATTACCCTTCAGTGTTTAAAGCTTCTGTTTGCTTAAAAGTCCTTTTATATTTAGCTGAAAACTCTGCATATGCATTTTCTTTGTGTTTTTTAAAAAATTTAAACCCTTTTGTTAAAGTATACAATACATACATAAAAGTACACATGTCATAAGTTACAGCTCAAATAGTTTTCACGAAGTGAACACACCTGTATAACCAATACCCAGATTAGGAACAACCACAATTACCCTTCAGTGTTTAAAACTTCCGTTTGCTTACAAGTCCTTTTGTATTTTGCTGAAAACTCTGCATATGCATTTTCTTTGTGTGTGTTTTTTTAAAGTTTTTAACCCTTTTGTTAAAGTATACAATACATACATAAAAGTACACATGTCATAAGTTACAGCTCAAATAGTTTTCACAAAGTGAGCACACCTGTATAACCAATACCCAGATTAGGAAATAAATCCTTCCTTGCTTTCCTAAATCGCCCTAAATATCACCTTATGTTCTCAAGGAAACTCCTCCAACTTCTACCATCACAGACACATTAATTTCAGTGGAGATAGAGAAATCTGGTTCACAACCTAACAGCCTTTATTACTTTGTTATGTTTTTACTTTTATAACAGTCTTTTATGTGGCTTTTTGGCCCCTTGAGTGTGACTCTTCTAAGCCCTAGGAGTACCCTAATTAAGTTAATAACAATATGGTTCACAACCTAACAGCCTTTATTACTTTGTTACGTTTTTACTTTTATAACAGCCTTTTAGTTCATTTTGTTGTCCTCCCAGCCCCTGTCATTCTTTCCCCACATAACATGCCCTCTTTCTGCAGACAGGGCTGCTGCAGGAGGCCGGTGCAGGCCGGGCTCAGCGAGGAGTGGCTTACAGCACACTGCACACTGTCCCACTGTTTTTAGGCCGCCCAACAGCCTCAAGTCCAGTGTTTCCTGGACGCTTCTAAGTCAGGCACTGGGATGGAAGCTAACGCAGAGAGGTTCAGAGAGATTAAGTATGGTGCCATGGAATGTACAGGCAGAGCTGAGATAGGGGATAGCAATTTGGTCTGTGAGCCCCAAAGTTATAAAGAGTATTAGATAAAAAGAAACATCAAGGACCCTTAAAAGAGGACGAAGACCACAGCAGAGCAGTATTCAGCCTGTGGAGTGAGGTTCACTTCACAGGCATTGCTTTCTTTGCCTCCTCCAAGTCTCTGCCCACCATTCAGTCACTCCCAAGGTGTCCTTTGTGGATCTGAGATTGGCTCACTATAGAGGAAGCCCAAATCACATTTCTAACAGCAATGGAATCAGCTTTGTTCTTTTCTTTGTTTAGTTTCTTATCAAATGCTTAATTATTTTCTTCCAGTAACTAATTGCCGGTAAATCAATTTTAGTCTGCATAATGCAAGGAGTTCAATTCACAACCCCAAAGCCAGCAAGTTTAATACTCAGTATGTTTTTCAATCATGTCTTTTCTACCACCCTCACTCACCATATCATATCAGTTCATTTTATTGTTTATTTTGTGTGCATGTGCTGTCTCCCCAAATAGAGTAAAAGTTTCTTGGATGGCAGGAAACTTTTTGGCATCTGGATATCTGGTATACTTCATTTAAATAGAGGGGGCCATGGACTCTTTTAGCCTAGGCCCGTGGTCGGCAAACTGTGGCTTGCGAGCCACATGTGGCTTTTTGGCCCCTTGAGTGTGACTCTTCCTAAGCCTTAGGAGTACCCTAATTAAGTTAATAACAATGTACCTACCTATATAGTTTAAGTTTAAAAAATTTGGCTCTCAAAAGAAATTTCAATCGTTGTACTGTTGATATTTGTCTCTGTTGACTAATGAGTTTGCCGACCACTGGCCTAGGCTATTATAAATCCCAAATTTGATACTCAACTCTAGAAGCCCTTTGTAATTTAGTTTTCTTTGATATAATTACTCTCTTTTCCCCTCTTTTGTATTTATTATGACTTTTGCCTTTTTACCTTCATCTTAATAGACATACAATACCATTGGTTGTTGACATTTTTAAAAATTGTAAGCTAATTTTAGAAAGCAGATGAGGCAAAACAGAAAATTATTGCTCACGCAATATTTGCTTATAGTAAGATGTGATGTTAACATTTTAAAATGTCTGTTAGCTATTTAAACTTATACCCCTTTCCTGCTCTATCTTAATTCACTTTGCTCTTAAGAATTGGGGGGTGACCTGGGTTTTGGAGGCATCTGTCCAGCCACAGAGTGTACGCTAGAGGCACCCCAGCCTGCTGAGAACATCTCTAAGGACCTCTACATAGAAGTATATCCAGGGACCTATTCTGTCACTGTGGGTGCAAATGACTTAACCAAGAAGACTCACGTGGTGGTTGTTGATTCAGGACAAAGTGTGGACTTGGTTTTCCCCATCTGATGCAGACCATCACGTTGCCTTTTTTTAAGTAGCAAGGAGAATAAAGCCACCATATGATTCTGTTAATATTTATACATTAATCCTGCTCTTAAGGCTGGCCTTCCTGAGACCTGAAGCTTGTCTCTTTCAGTGCCTATTTTAACCTCAAAAGTTTTTAACCTCTTACCCTCTTCTGCCTAAAAGTAATAATGATGCTGTCTGAATAGTTTTTACTGCTTGCTTTCCAACTAAAGGATAATTATGATAATAAAAGGAGAGATTTGTAAAAAAAAAAAAAAGAATTGGGGGGTGATCTTAAACTTACCCCATTGATTCCAGAAAACTGCTGAGCCATGTGCAGCATCAATGACACCAGAATAGGCTGTCGGTAGCTGGAATTGGTGAAGAGCTGAATTATGGAGACTTTCTGTTCACTTGATGCTTCTGACCTTTCTTTTCTCATCTCAGCGATGTCTTTGGTGACATCAACACCTCCTCTGAGTCTTTTCAAACCTGTCCCCCAAAATGATTACATTTACACAACTCAGGTAAAAAAAATAATTTATATTTAGTAGGTAAACGAAAGAGCTACAGTTCTGCATAGCCTCTCTATTACTTAATAACATGCTCTTTGGGAATTCTTTTTTGTTAAATTAAATCCTACTTTTTTATTTCAAAAAAGCAGAACATTTGGCTTCATCTTATGATGAAGAGAACTATGGTCCTCATTATCCCTGAAGCATAATGCTGGAAAGGTCTTTTAGAAGCCTATGGTTGAGTCCAGTACTCTGCAGGTAGGCTTCTGATTTGGGTTTGAGTGAATATCTTTGGGTGAAAAATGGCATGTACCAGTCATATTAAAGCGATCTTGCATGCTCTTCTTCCATGTAATCACTGACTTCATTTGGAAAGCACTAGGACTGATTTCATGAGTAACCATTCACACCCACTGTTTCTCATTAGCTGATAGTTCCAAAACAATAGGTAGAAGGTTAAACCACCCATAGACTTACTTTTCTTTGCTTTGTTTTCCTCATCCAACTTGATGTAAAGGTATCTGGGACTTTCTGGACAGAAGAAGAGCAGCAGAGACTGTAGGACAGCTGGCACAGCAGATAGACCAAGCAGGATGTGCCACAGCTCACGATTGCCCAGGATGAAGTCAAGGCCAACAATCTGAAAAGGTAGGGAAAGCATATCAACCACAGAACACTTTGGATCTGTCTTCTGCAATAATCTGTTGAATAACCATATTAATTACTTAATAGCAATCCCTGATAATTTTGATTCAAGTGTGCATTAAAATGAAAACTATTACTAGTGTATCTTACCTTATCTAAATTAGGGACTATTTATTTTACAAAGAATTCACCTAGGTTTGTTTTCATGAACTCCTATGGGACATTTAGGATGGGAATCAAACAAACTTTTAACAACTTATTTGATATCTAAAACAACATAAAAAATTATGCATGACTTTGGACCTTTGTTAAAAATTTATTCTTAGATTTCCCAGAACTTAAGTAGAATGGGATTATACAGATAGAGCAATGACTCTAATGAGAACAGCTTTGTGATCCCTATTGCAGTAGTTTACCCTCTGGATAGTCATAGGTTTGGGGTTCCAAGGATTCCTTCTGAGACCACAGGGTAGAAGAGAAAGATAGAGCCAGCTTGACAAGAACTGGTCATCATTTACATACTAAATTTCCAAGTAAGACACTCAAAACAAAGGAAACCCAGACAGCCAAAAATTTGAAGTTGCCTATTCCTTCAAATCTAAATGGAATAATTTAATTTTAGAATAGCTCCAGAAGTTCAAGATTTGGCTTCCAGGTCACCTCCAGGGCCATTCCAACCGCAACTCCAAGAGGAAAAGTGAGGACTGGAGTAGTAATAATTTAGCTTTGAGCTAAAATGTCTATGCCTCTATATGACCTACACTACCATTGGTGGAACTGTTTTATTTGTTTGTTTGTTTTTCTGTGTTTGTCTACAGTGAGAGTGGACAGTCATGGAGGGAAAAGTTGGGTAAAGTAGAGGATGGTTGAAGTAAGGGATGAGAGTTTTTACCTGACTAATAAGAATGCCCGTGACAATGGCCAGCTGGTGAAGAGCGCCAATAGCACCCCTGAGTGTGGTTGGAGCAATTTCACCAATGTACATTGGAACCAGGCCTGAAATTAGCCCTGCATGAGACATGAACATAAATGTTAAAGCCAGGACTATCTCAATAACATTAATTTGGCTTACATATAGTCAATACTCTGATTGAAAGTCTCTTTCTGAGTCTGTTGAAAGGAAGAACCCTTGTTCTCAACCATAGACAGAGGTTATGCAAAGAATATTTGTTGATAGATTCCAAATAAAGTTGTAGTTGGATATAAGAATAGAAAGAAATTGTTAGTCAAGTATTTGGCAATTATTTATTGTCTTATTCAATTTTTAAAAAAATCTATTTTGTTAGTATATAGCTTACATTATAATGCTTTTAGATCTTAAGAAAAGAGAATGAATAATGTGATAATATTCTTAAAAAATAATAATATTCTTAATCTAGACTCATGGAATTAAAGGGAATTAGAACATATCTATGCCAACATCATTACTTGATCGAGGTGAGCAATGACTTACCTAAGATAACAGTGTAATAGAGTGCTAGTATGAGAGCTACAAGCTCTATCTGAATTTCCACAATGTGGAGTTGCTTCAAGATCACTGTTAGAGTGGTGGGTGGTATAGAGAGGTGGAAGGGGGCTCTGCTTGTGATATGCTTCACAATATATTTATAGAATTTCTTTTCAATTTTACCAAAAAGATTTTGTATTTGTTACTGTACTTTATTTTTTTAAACCTTTCCTTTAATTTTAATTTATTAGAGTTAGAAAATTTAAAACATAGGTTTTTCTTGAAATTTTCATTTTAATTTACAAATTTTATTCTATTAATCAGTCTTATTTATAACTTAAGCTAAAATTTTGTAAAGATTTTACACTGCATTTGCAAAGATAACATTTGTTTTTTGACATTCAATATTAATTTATATTAGTTTCAGGTGTTCAGCAGAGTTGCCAAACAATTATATAATTTACAAAGTGATACCCAGGATAATTCTAGTACTCACATGGCACCATACATAGTTATTACAATATTATTGATTATATTCCCTATGCTCTACTTTACATCTCCGTGACTACTTTGTAACTACCAATTTGTACTTAATCCCTTTATCTTTTTCACCCAGTCCCCTCTGGCAACCATCAGTCTGTTCTCAATATCTCTGAGTCTGTTTCTGTTTGGTTTGTTCCCTCATTTTGTTCTTTACATTCAACATATAAGTGATATCATATGGTATTTGTCTTTGCCTGACTGACTTATTTCACTCATCACAATACTCTAGGTCCATCCATATTGTTGCTAATGGGAAGATTTAATTATTTTTTATGGCCCAGTAATATTCCATTGCATATATTTACCACATCTTTTTTATCCAATTATCTGTTGATGGGCACTTGGGTTGCTTCCATATCTTTGACTATTGTAAATAATGCTGCAATAAACACAGGGGTGCACATATTTTTATGAATTCGTGTTTTAGATTTCTTTGGCTAAATACCCAGGAGTGAAATCGCTGGGTCATAAGGCAGTTCTATTTTGTTGTTGCTTTCATTCTATTTTTAAAAATGGAGAAAAGAGAAAGAAAAATAAGATTTGGAACTTTTAGATAGTGTTATCATTTGCATTTTTCAGAAGAGGAAACTGAAGCACATATTCAATTAACATTTCTAAGACCAGACAGAAACAGTGCCAGAATTGATTCAGTATGAACCCAAAGCTCTTTCCACATGTGGGTTGACTTTTCACTTTAATAAAGCTATCCTGACTTTCAGTTATTTGTTTTAACATTGAAAATAATAAAAAGAGACATTTAATTAAATAATTTTAGACTTTTATTTCAACTGGTCATTGAAGATGCATGGAATTATAGTTTTTCCCCTTTGCAGGTAAAAGTGTTATAAATATTTGATACACCATTTTGTTCCCTTGCCCCATCTCTCCCACCCCCAATTAGTGACTTGAAATTGCTACAGTTTGGGACAATGGGTTAAAACCTTGGCTCAGAACTATTAGGGCATCGCTGGTATTGAGAACCTAAAGATTTGGCTGTTTTAGAGAGTGAGAGATTCTCCCTGTTGTTCAGGCCTCTGCTGATTAGTTGCCTCTGAAAATTCGAAAAGTTGTTCCCAAGAAATAATGATTCCAGTAATTTAGATGGAAACTTCATAGGAGGAGCATCCATCCTTCATTCTGAACTCCTCTATGAATTGCTTCTTCCTGATTCCTTCTCTCTGTGGTCACTGCTGCTTTAACCCTTCACCCAGCAGGTCTGAAATCTGACAGGGCTAGGCTGCATAGTCTGAAAGATGGGCCCAGTATCAATGTCTTTCCAGATAGAAGAGGCAAATACATAGGAGGCCAGATAGACTACAAAGGCCGAGTTAGAGATTCTGGATGTATCGATCTTCCACTGCCTACAGCACCTTGGGAGTAATAACAATAGCTAGCATTTCTTGGTAGTTTACCGTAGTCAGATTCTATGCTGAACATTTGACATGGATTCTCACAAGCACCCTACAAGGTAGATACTATTCTCTTTATTGAAGAGAAGGAAACAGAATAATTTGTCTGTGGTCACATGACTAGAAATGATGTTGTTGCCATGGGAAAGAAGACAGCTTCACATCTCCCATTTACTTGTCCCAAACCTCCCCGACTCAGGACTTTAACTTCATGCTATTGCCTATCCCTTTTGTGGTGCCACATCAGACCCAATATATTCCCTGAGTGTGTGTGTGTGTGTGTGTGTGTGTGTGTTTCTGCTCAGACGCGAGAAATGGCCAAGGATAAATAATCTAAAAAAAAAAAATACTTGAAGTGGTTGAATCAGGGAGAAGGAAATATATTTCTAAGTATATTTCTTTAAATCTCCCTCTAAATACTCCTATTAGCATAGGACTATTGATACTTGAAGTGGTTGAATCAAGGAGAATTTTTCTAAGTATATTTCTTTATATCTCCCTCTAAATACTCCTATTAGCATAGGACTATTGAGTAGAGTCCTGATACAGCTCTTCCTGAAATGATAAGAATGTGAGATGGTCCCATTTTCGAAAATCCCATCAAGAGAGCTCCAGCTAATGAAAGAATGTTTGCTATCAACATGGCTTTGATTCTGAAATTTTAAAAAGCAGGGATTATAAATTTAGCATCAAACCTTGATAAAATTACATGTGTTCAGAGCATGGTGACATTTTTACCTAGGAGATTTCTTTAATTTTGCTGAAAAGGCTAGTTGAGGGAATCTTAAACCATGATTGATACTTTGATTTATCTACAAACTGATGCATTAACAGTAAGTAATATTTATAATGAAAGAATCTGGATTTTATGCTCCTGATCTCCACATTTTGGTGGAGATGAATCAATTTTTGATGATGACTAGTTCGAGTTAAGATAAAACTCTTAACACTTTTTCAAACAGTTAATGAATTAAATTTTCTACAAGTTGATTGTTTTAAACACAATTGCCGGGTGATAGCTAAACTCAATTCTGTACTTGTAATCTATGACACCTTGCTTTCCGCCCCCCTCCCCTTTTTTTCAATGGTACAGGTTTTTAGTTGATGTAGATAGTGAAAGAAACTTTAAAAATTAAATTTCCTTTATTAAGAATTATTTTAAATTAAAGCATACTTTTACTTTGAACTTTATCATAGAGAATCATAATTATTTGTATCTTAACATTATATGTCAGCACATTTTCAGAATCTATGCACTAATGTTAACTTATGTAAAATATGTAAAAAAGCTGACAATAGCAACACAGACATTTTCAAAATTAATCTTATGAAATTTGACATTTTAAGGTATTTATTCCTTTTAAGTGGGAACGTGAGGTACACTAGAAACCTTCTTCAAAGTAGATGATGATAAGGCCAATGAAATTATCTGAGTGGACAGGTATGAAAATGCCTGTGCCACATAGAATGTAATAAGCACCTTGTCCTGTTCTATTTCAATGTTTCAAACTTTAAAAAGTGAGCTTTTTCTAAGCAAGTATCTTTAATACCAAACAGATATTTTTAAAGAGTAAAACTATGTAATCTCATACTGCAGTGATTGCCCAACAGCCATGCCATAGGCTGAATAATAAATAACCCCCAAGAGTCTACATCCTGATCCTCAGACCCTGGGAATATGCTATGTTATGTGACAAAAGGGGTTTTTCAGATGTGATTAAATGAAAGATTTTGAGTTGAAGAGGTTATCCTGGTCCAACAATGTAATTACAAGTATCCTTATAACAGGAGGCAGAAGAGAAGGTGAGGTGATGATAAAGCAGAGATTGGAGTGATGTGCTTTGAAAATGGAGGAAGGACCACAAGTCAAGGAACATGGAAGCTGGAAAAGGGCAAGGGAATGGATTCTTCCCTCGGAACCTGCAGGAGCCAGCCCTGCTGACACTGGACTTCAGCCAAGTGAAACTGAATTTGGGCTTCTGACCTCCAAAACAGCAAGAAAATAAATTGGTATAGTTTTGAGGCACTAAGTTTGTGACAATTCATTATAGTAGTAATATGTGGACATTATTAAGTACCTAAAGGCAGGGAAACAGTGATTTAGAGCTGATGAACTTCAGAGCTGCGGAGAAAAAGACAGGGTGTTGCTCTGTGAAGTGCTTTTTCTCTAAACAAGGATAGAGGGCAGGGAAACCCAATAAATTACCTTAAAAATGGTTACTAGCTAGTTAATAGTATATTCTATTGGGTGGGAAGGGGGAGGTGAGGGGAAATGAGATAAAGTCTTAAAAGAGATAGCCTGAAAAGTATGTTTGATGCCAGATTGCTCTAAAGTCCCTTTTCCTTACTACCAATGGATGCTGGAGCACTTTACATAACTTAGATTTCAATTTCTGACACAGACAACAGTGTGGTGATGGCCTGAGGGGAGCAGGAGTGGGGACTGGGTGAAGGGGGACAAAGGGAGGAAAAGTGGGGACATCTGAAATAGTGCCAA
>NW_005372121.1:3642739-3644502 GCF_000412655.1 Myotis brandtii
ATCTCCCTCTAAATACTCCTATTAGCATAGGACTATTGCCCTTGTCCTCATCATCAACAAAGAAGACTGCATTCACTGCCTGCTCACTCTGCGGAGACATTGTGCTAAACCCTTTATACTCCTTCTTACTCCATTGGCACAATAATGCCACAAGGTAGGTATTATTATATATATTTTTTCCGCATTGCAGATGGGAAGAAAACGTCTTAGAGAACTTAGGTAACTTACACATTTTCACACAACTATTAAGTGACAGAGCTGCGAGGTGATCTGGGTGAAACCAGGGGTTAAGGTTTCATTTTAGTGAGTTCCATTTTCCATACAAAAGAAAGAAAGCATTCCCAGACCAGGAATGTTTGCCTTTCTTGATTCACAGTGGTGTGGATTGCACAGACCATGGTCACCCCCATCATTACCTTGTAATTAAACTGTAAGCCCAGAGTCTCTGGAAAAATTGACCTTGAGAGTCCAAATTGAAAAATAATGGTCATAGATATATATTGGCTATTATACAATGACAAGGAAAGCTTTTTTAAAAGGCAGTAATGGAAAATACATTTTTATTTATTTACTTTTAACTGGTGAAGTAATGACCCCGGCAATAAGGAAAATCATGCCATTTCTCAATGAAGCATCTCAGAAAAATGGTTATGTGGAAGAGACTGAACTCTCTAGTCTTATTTTTAAATTAAAATTTTAATTTTATGGCTGTTTTTCATGGAGAATCATTTTTTTCTCCAAGAGCTGGAGGAAACCTCACTTTTCGTTACCATAAGTTATTTGATAAATGGTTATTTGACATTGTTTGGGGGATGACCGATGCTGCTGTTAAATCCTAAGAGTTGAAAGGACATGCATTCCAGTTCCATCTCTAGGACACTGATTAAATGTTTTAAAGTAAGTCACTGGACCTCTCAAAATCTTGTCTCTAAATGAGAGGCAGCAGGGCTTACATTTTTTCTTCAGGGATGGAAGAAGTATAAAACATCAGTAGCTGCTGAAAGACTTAGTTTGTCCATATTTTAAATTTTAACTTAATTTTGCTTAATTTTATTTATTTTAGAAATAATTAATCTAAACACCAGTAGGTTGATTAAAATGGGAGGAACTGACCATTTTTTTTTACTATGTAATCTCATACTGCAGTGATTGCCCAACAGCCATGCCATAGGCTGAATAATAAATAACCCCCAAGAGTCTACATCCTAATCCTCAGACCCTGGGAATACGCTACGTTATGTGACAAAAGGGGTTTTTCAGATGTGATTAAATGAAAGATTTTGAGTTGAAGAGGTTATCCTGGTCCAACAATGTAATTACAAGTATCCTTATAACAGGAGGCAGAAGAGAAGGTGAGGTGATGATAAAGCAGAGATTGGAGTGATGTGCTTTGAAAATGGAGGAAGGACCACAAGTCAAGGAACATGGAAGCTGGAAAAGGGCAAGGGAATGGATTCTTCCCTCGGAACCTGCAGGAGCCAGCCCTGCTGACACTGGACTTCAGCCAAGTGAAACTGAATTTGGGCTTCTGACCTCCAAAACAGCAAGAAAATAAATTGGTATAGTTTTGAGGCACTAAGTTTGTGGCAATTCATTATAGTAGTAATATGTGGATATTATTAAGTACCTAAAGGCAGGGAAACAGTGATTTAGAGCTGATGAACTTCAGAGCTGCGGAGAAAAAGACAGGGTGTTGCTCTGTGAAGTGCTTTTTCTCTAAACAAGGATAGAGGGCAGGGAAACCCAATAAATTACCTTAAAAA
>NW_005372121.1:3644652-3649465 GCF_000412655.1 Myotis brandtii
GACAAAGGGAGGAAAAGGGGGGACATCTGAAATAGTGCAAAAAAAAAAAAAAAAGAAAAGAAAAAGAAAAAAAATAACTTCTGCTCAGACGCGAGAAATGGCCAAGGATAAATAATCTAAAAAAAAAAAATACTTGAAGTGGTTGAATCAGGGAGAAGGAAATATATTTCTAAGTATATTTCTTTAAATCTCCCTCTAAATACTCCTATTAGCATAGGACTATTGCCCTTGTCCTCATCATCAACAAAGAAGACTGCATTCACTGCCTGCTCACTCTGCGGAGACATTGTGCTAAACCCTTTATACTCCTTCTTACTCCATTGGCACAATAATGCCACAAGGTAGGTATTATTATATATATTTTTTCCGCATTGCAGATGGGAAGAAAACGTCTTAGAGAACTTAGGTAACTTACACATTTTCACACAACTATTAAGTGACAGAGCTGCGAGGTGATCTGGGTGAAACCAGGGGTTAAGGTTTCATTTTAGTGAGTTCCATTTTCCATACAAAAGAAAGAAAGCATTCCCAGACCAGGAATGTTTGCCTTTCTTGATTCACAGTGGTGTGGATTGCACAGACCATGGTCACCCCCATCATTACCTTGTAATTAAACTGTAAGCCCAGAGTCTCTGGAAAAATTGACCTTGAGAGTCCAAATTGAAAAATAATGGTCATAGATATATATTGGCTATTATACAATGACAAGGAAAGCTTTTTTAAAAGGCAGTAATGGAAAATACATTTTTATTTATTTACTTTTAACTGGTGAAGTAATGACCCCGGCAATAAGGAAAATCATGCCATTTCTCAATGAAGCATCTCAGAAAAATGGTTATGTGGAAGAGACTGAACTCTCTAGTCTTATTTTTAAATTAAAATTTTAATTTTATGGCTGTTTTTCATGGAGAATCATTTTTTTCTCCAAGAGCTGGAGGAAACCTCACTTTTCGTTACCATAAGTTATTTGATAAATGGTTATTTGACATTGTTTGGGGGATGACCGATGCTGCTGTTAAATCCTAAGAGTTGAAAGGACATGCATTCCAGTTCCATCTCTAGGACACTGATTAAATGTTTTAAAGTAAGTCACTGGACCTCTCAAAATCCTGTCTCTAAATGAGAGGCAGCAGGGCTTACATTTTTTCTTCAGGGATGGAAGAAGTATAAAACATCAGTAGCTGCTGAAAGACTTAGTTTGTCCATATTTTAAATTTTAACTTAATTTTGCTTAATTTTATTTATTTTAGAAATAATTAATCTAAACACCAGTAGGTTGATTAAAATGGGAGGAACTGACCATTTTTTTTTTATTGTAGAGGAAAGTCCCTTTCAAATAAGAACAAAAATAAACCGTGGGTTCCCATGCTACTCAATACTTAAGGAAATTTCTTACAGTCTTTTTATTGAAAAGCTCCAGTACAAGAGAAAGAAGTTATCAGAATCTTAATAACCAGAGATAAAATTATAATTTAAAGTAGGAAATTTATGAACGAAATAAACTGTAATTCAGAATTACTAAGACAGTTATATCTTAGCCTATATCATTTACATTTTAAAGGTTTTGAATTTTCTAAATTTTCCATATTTGTATAATTATTTCTATCACTAGAAAAAGGTAATTAATAAACAAAAGATAGACTTAAAGAGTAGAAAACATTTAAAGAAATAATCAGCTTATTTTCTAATTTTATTATTATTTTCTTTTGGGGAGATGGGGCATCCAAAGAGCTTTAGTATGTCACATGACTAAGTAAAATGTGAGTGTAAAGGAGTTGCACTGATGTTTTCAGTCCAGAACACTTAATAGAAACCAGAGAACCCAATAAATTACCTTAAAAATGGTTACTAGCTAGTTAATAGTATATTCTATTGGGTGGGAAGGGGGAGGTGAGGGGAAATGAGATAAAGTCTTAAAAGAGATAGCCTGAAAAGTATGTTTGATGCCAGATTGCTCTAAAGTCCCTTTTCCTTACTACCAATGGATGCTGGAGCACTTCACAAACTTAGATTTCAATTTCTGACACAGACAACAGTGTGGTGATGGCCTGAGGGGAGCAGGAGTGGGGACTGGGTGAAGGGGGACAAAGGGAGGAAAAGTGGGGACATCTGAAATAGTGCCAACAAAAAAAAAAAAAGAAAAGAAAAAGAAAAAAAATAACTTCTGCTCAGACGCGAGAAATGGCCAAGGATAAATAATCTAAAAAAAAAAAATACTTGAAGTGGTTGAATCAGGGAGAAGGAAATATATTTCTAAGTATATTTCTTTAAATCTCCCTCTAAATACTCCTATTAGCATAGGACTATTGCCCTTGTCCTCATCATCAACAAAGAAGACTGCATTCACTGCCTGCTCACTCTGCCGAGACATTGTGCTAAACCCTTTATACTCCTTCTTACTCCATTGGCACAATAATGCCACAAGGTAGGTATTATTATATATATTTTTTCCGCATTGCAGATGGGAAGAAAACGTCTTAGAGAACTTAGGTAACTTACACATTTTCACACAACTATTAAGTGACAGAGCTGCGAGGTGATCTGGGTGAAACCAGGGGTTAAGGTTTCATTTTAGTGAGTTCCATTTTCCATACAAAAGAAAGAAAGCATTCCAAGACCAGGAATGTTTGCCTTTCTTCATTCACAGTGGTGTGGATTGCACAGACCATGGTCACCCCCATCATTACCTTGTAATTAAACTGTAAGCCCAGAGTCTCTGGAAAAATTGACCTTGAGAGTCCAAATTGAAAAATAATGGTCATAGATATATATTGGCTATTATACAATGACAAGGAAAGCTTTTTTAAAAGGCAGTAATGGAAAATACATTTTTATTTATTTACTTTTAACTGGTGAAGTAATGACCCCGGCAATAAGGAAAATCATGCCATTTCTCAATGAAGCATCTCAGAAAAATGGTTATGTGGAAGAGACTGAACTCTCTAGTCTTATTTTTAAATTAAAATTTTAATTTTATGGCTGTTTTTCATGGAGAATCATTTTTTTCTCCAAGAGCTGGAGGAAACCTCACTTTTCGTTACCATAAGTTATTTGATAAATGGTTATTTGACATTGTTTGGGGGATGACCGATGCTGCTGTTAAATCCTAAGAGTTGAAAGGACATGCATTCCAGTTCCATCTCTAGGACACTGATTAAATGTTTTAAAGTAAGTCACTGGACCTCTCAAAATCCTGTCTCTAAATGAGAGGCAGCAGGGCTTACATTTTTTCTTCAGGGATGGAAGAAGTATAAAACATCAGTAGCTGCTCTTAAGGAAATTTCTTACAGTCTTTTTATTGAAAAGCTCCAGTACAAGAGAAAGAAGTTATCAGAATCTTAATAACCAGAGATAAAATTATAATTTAAAGTAGGAAATTTATGAACGAAATAAACTGTAATTCAGAATTACTAAGACAGTTATATCTTAGCCTATATCATTTACATTTTAAAGGTTTTGAATTTTCTAAATTTTCCATATTTGTATAATTATTTCTATCACTAGAAAAAGGTAATTAATAAACAAAAGATAGACTTAAAGAGTAGAAAACAGATTTAAAGAAATAATCAGCTTATTTTCTAATTTTATTATTATTTTCTTTTGGGGAGATGGGGCATCCAAAGAGCTTTAGTATGTCACATGACTAAGTAAAATGTGAGTGTAAAGGAGTTGCACTGATGTTTTCAGTCCAGAACACTTAATAGAAACCAGAGTAGAGAAATGGAGACACCACTGGCTTCATCTTTGGTTGGGGCTTGGATATAGAAGTAGCAGCAGCTATAAACCTCTTGCCAAGTGTACTGAGCAATTGAGGGCTGGGGAATATTGACTTGATCTTAGAACTTGACTGAACCAAATGCCAAATTCTAATTTGAAGATGAAAAACTGGATGTCTGAGAAATGGAGCGATTTGGTGACGCAAACAATAGACTCCCAGGTTAAAAATTCCACTCTCGGCCCTTCTATTGAGCTCTAGAGTTAGTCATTTGTTCAGTGGGTTCTTAATATGTTTTATAACTTAGAAAGCCAGAGAATCAAAGCAATTGTCTAAAAATGCACACCAAACTCACCTTTGCGGTAATTACCTCCACAATTAAGCAGATTGGTGCAACAGCTTTTTCCATTATTTGGTTCAACACTGATCTAACTCATAGGGTCACGTGGTGAAAAAGCAACTCAAAAACTATTCCACAAAAAGAAAGGTGATTTCTTTCTAAACTAATTCCAATAAACCCCAAATACGAAAGTTTCCGTGTTTCTGCTTGCTTATGAAATTTGCCTACCTTCCAAGCTGGTCCCCAAGCCACCCACCGAAGAATGATGCAATCATTCCACCAATTGCAAAGCTGGACACAGACAGGGACCATAGCATGGTGATGAGGCCAGAATCTTCCACAAACTCTTCCTCAGGCGGAGGGGTTGGCGTTGAATTCATTAGGTTGGGGGTTCTGGGCATTTCCTCTGTACTGGCGATAGCATCGCTGCTGAGAGCTTTTCGGTCAGCCAGCGGGACATCCAAAACATGTCTATAATGGGTAATTATTATCTGAGAAAACAAAAACATTTCAAACAATCTATATATCTTTATTCATTGTTTTTCTTTAGAGTATTTGTTAGGTATTTAAACAGGATCATTCCAATTATGTGCATTACACACATACAAACACATGTAGATTTATTTATAGTTGACCATCATAATAAGAAAAGGCCAAGAGGCGTCACAACCAAATGACCAGTAGCCATGAGGTGGCATTGACCACTTCTCCGTCCCTCCCCGCCAACCTGCGAGCGGGGAGCGGAGTGGGACCGGCAA
>NW_005372121.1:3649642-3664727 GCF_000412655.1 Myotis brandtii
ACAAGAAAGCGGGTGCTGGCAACTTCACCTCCGTGCATGTGAGCCGGCGGGCCGCTCGGGGCCGCTCATGCCTGGACGGTACGTCACCGGCGTGTCCCACAATCTCTGTCAGCGCCTCAAGCGCCAGCAGCAGTGGCAGCATCACCCCCAGCAGGCAGCGCGGTCCATCAGCAGCCGGCCCAGCGCACGCACATGGAGGTGAAGTCTCTGGTGCCCGCTTTCCCGCAGGCCTGAGCCCTGGAGCAGCCGCAGCCGGGGATGAGCTGGGGATCCCCACAGCCTGACAGCCCGGCAGTGGCGGAGGCAGTGTTCGACCTGGGGACTGGCTAACGGGCAGAAGATGGCCCGGATCACAGGAGGCTAGGCCTAGGGACCCTACCTGCATGATTTAATCGTGTGCTGGGCCTCTAGTACCTATAAAACAGAGGCCACAAATTCCAGTGCCAACAGGAGCCAGGCAGGAACAAATAAATGAAGGAGGCAAGGAGAACCTTAATGACTCGAGGACTGAAATACTTCTCTACTATTGAGGACATAACAGCGAGTGAGCAGGATTACGGCCCTCGAGAGCGTCTGCCCCACCTGGAGGAGGATGCAAACACGAGACTAGGGTTGATGAACTTTAATTTTTAAAAAGAAGATGGAAATCTGGGTTTTCATGTAAAAACTGCCAAGTTTTAAATGCTGTCTACTATTCAAATTGAAAATATTCTGCAGGCTAAAAAGATATAAATCTGCACCAGTGTTACCCCTGCACAAGAGGATTTAAATGGACTTATGGAGATATTTTAATGGAAACACAAAAGAAAAAAAAATTGGGAAAGATACGATGAGGCCCAAATAGAGTTAGTATACAAAATTCAAACACTAGGTGCTATATCCTTGCTAGAAGTGAGCTATAATTTAGCAATAAACTTCCTAGCAGCCAAGGCATAGAGAAGAAAACAATTGTGTATACTGATAAATTCCAAAGATGAAAAAAAAACCTCAGTGGCCCCTGAGAAGGCACTGAGACCTAGAGGACCTCACAGAGTTCAGTGGGTAACAGAATGAACAATGTTCAAAACTGAATTTCACAGAGCCTTACTTTATAATGTGGCCCACTAGGGGCAATAATCATAGGAAAGTATAACTGAGTAAACTATACTTTCAGGCTATCTTCCTTCCATGCCGTTCCTCTCGATGACTCTTTGGCTACTATTCAGTAGCAGCGAGCTGCAAGGACCTCTGACAAGGGGTGCAGCGGCCCTAGGTTCAGGGCAAAGTCCTAGGTTGCAAAATCAGCTGAGTAAGGGAAGGAACTGACATGTTATGATAAAAGAATTCTGACCAAGACATTTGCCTCATTAGAAGGTCATGCCATATGGACAACCTACACAGAAAAGCAACTGTAAGGAAATACCCAAAATGTTCTCAGCAGTTTGCTCTATGTGGTAGAATAATTACGGTGATTTTTTTCCTAATCCTTTCTGCAACAGGCATGTGTAGTCTTCATAATCATAAAAGGTGTGATTTACAAATACCCTTAAAATAATTCCAAATGTCCTTCTGCTAATAATAATAATAAAGAGCCTGAATGACTCTTCTGATGTAACAGTGTTTAAACACAGAAGGAAGTGTCTACAAAGAGGGCACTAAGCCAGATGCCAGTGGGGAATCCTGGTGTGCAGGTCTGTGATTGAAGGAGGGAAACCTTAGATTAATTTCCCCTCGAAGACTGAAAAGGATGGTTTAAATAAGAATTTGAAATAGTCTCCCAGGAAAAGAGGCTCTACCAATAATGGTGATATTGAGCCAAATTTCAGGAAACCTGACAAATCGGCACATGTCATTACCCACAGAAAATAGCCCCCCTCTCCCTATCCCCACCCCACTCCACACAGTGTTGTATCCTAAATCTTTCAACCTCAGCGAGGCCTGCCACACTCATGAAGATGGGTGGCACGTAACCAGAGCACATCTTTTGGTCCAAGGAGCGACTCATTTCAGATGATGGACTGGCTGGCCAGCACACATTTCACACATTCACACCCTGCAGGGATCTTACATTTTTCTTGGAGTCCAATGTTGTAAAAGAAGCAGATGAAATATGATCGATTTGTAGAAGTCACCTAACAAATATTTGTACTTGCACCTTATGCCAGCCTTCCCCGCAGCATCCATTCTCCCTCCCTTTCTCTTTCTTTGTCTCTCTCCCCTTCACTAAACACTTTATTGAACACCCTCTTTACACCAATCATTGTGCTTGGCACTGGTGATACAAGACATCAATTCCGCACTAAGGGAACTGACAGTCTGAATTAGGGCAGAGGGAGTCAAGTCCTGGACGCCCCCCTCCCCCAGTTCGTTACAGGTTGTGGGAGCTGAGAAAAATGGCATCCCTCTCCTGTCCATTCACTGGATATCAGAGTAGAGATGCACAAAATCAATGAAAAAAACTGATAGAAATTGTTTGATATTTTAAAAAATACCCATCCAAATGATCATCACAGAGAAAACCCAAATGTTGTTGGACTTCTTGACTATTATTTAAATGTTTTGTATTATTTTACTTTGAAGCACCTATAGGAGACAGCAGTACAGGGAAGGACTAGAGTCTTTTTAATGTTAGTGCTTCTGATGGTTTTAATCTGGCCAGGAAATGGGTGAGAGAAGACTATTGGGAGGCTGAAACTGGGGAGAACACGTTAAAGTTCCTGATGCACAGTGAGTTGGTGCTCAATGCATTTGTGCACAGAGTGAAACATATCCTTCTATGGCTTTCTCATATTCCCTGATATTTTCATTTGTGTATGGCTGAGAGGTCAGAATGAATGCTGCAATAAATAAGCTTTCAAGCTTTACAAAAGATATCCTAAGGCACATGGTATTCTGACTAAAGTTTTCTGTGAGCTCAGCAAATATCAGAGTCAAAGATCAAGAATTATTGCTGTTTACTCTCTTCTGAGGGTTATTAAGTGATGAGGCGTCAAAGCCAAGTTCTGAGCTCTGGAACCACGCACAGGATACCTGACAGAAGGCCGTTCCCCACGTGGACACACTTTATTTCTCTGTACAAGGAGCAGATATCTTTCTGTCATGGACAGAAATTGCCAAAAGGGGATTTGAATTGTGAATGTTTTACTTGCCTGTTGAGGGGCATTGATCACACCAATGTCATATCCAAACTGGAAGGAACCCAGCACGGCAGTGAAGACAGTGAAGACCAAGGTCCCGGTGATCTGTGGGGAATGAGACACAGGGCTGGGAAACATGAGGCAAGGTCAGCTACCCATCTACTATCACTCTGCAGTTGGGACTTCTGGCAGGCTCCACAGGCTGGTTCTTGTTCCTTGATACTCACAGTGAGCCCTATGCTCCCAGCAGGTTCATTCATACCAGAATGTGAGAGTCATTCATGGTTTCCTTTACACTGCTGAAGTTGAAAAGAGTTGGGGATAGCTTTTTCCAGGAGAAGAACCAAAAATCTGGCCAGCACAGCTCAGTGGTTGAGCATTGACCTCTGAACCAGGAGGTCACAACTGGATTCCCAGTGAGGGCACATGCCTGGGTTGCAGGCTTAATCCCCACTGTGGGGTGTGCAGGAGGCAGCCTATCAATGATTCTCTCTCATCATTGATGTTTCTATCTCTCTCTCCCTCCCCCTTTCTCTCTGAAATCAGTAAACATATATTATAAAAAAAGATAAAAACAATCATTTATGCTATTAAGAGAAGTAAAATCAGACAGCAATAACAAAGAGTTGGGGAGCTCCTGGACATTGCTATGGTACAAAAATACTTCAAAACTTATACAAGGGGCACCAACCAGTCTTTATCATAATCCACATTAATATCCAGGTAATACTTCAGGATTTTCATATAGTTGAACCTAGAGTTGTGGGTTAAGAGCTATTATTCACACCTCACTCCCTATAGCTATAAAAACAAACAAACAAAAATATAGAAAGGGGCAGAGCATTCATCCTTTCCAACTTATAATTACATATCTAACCACCTCAGAGAAGCCTTATCATGCATATAGAGCCACATATAAGGACATTTTATATATGTGTGATAGCAAAAATTATGGAAAGAACCTAATGTCATTCAATGGGAAATAGCCAAATAGGTTCAAATGGACCATGACATATATACATCAGATACATACAAGCTGCTATGCAGCAGTTAAAATGAATATTGTGGTCATGCATTGACATTGTTAAATGACAAAGGAAGTTGTGTACTCTCATTAATGTTTTTCAAAGGCTTAAATCTGAGTATTTTTTGATCTATGCATGTTGTATGTAATTCATAGAATATGTTTTTGAAAACCATAAAAGGATGATCTTTGACGGGGAATGTGAGATCGGAGAAAAGGGGTAAAAGTATTTTTTCTCTTATTTATATTAGACTTTTTAAAAAATATATATTTTATTGATTTTTTATAGAGAGAAAGGGAGAAGGATAGAGAGTTAGAAACATCGATAAGAGAGAAACATTGATTAGCTGCCTCCTGCACACCCCCTACTGGGGATGTGCCCACAACCAAGGTACATGCCCTTGACCGGAATCGAACCTGGGACCCTTCAGTCCGCAGGCTGACACTCTATCCACTGAGCCAAACCGGTTAGGGCTATTATTAGACATTTTATAAGAAAACTATTTCATGTATAATCTCTTCATTTTCCAGGTGAGAAGCTGAGTCCAAATCCTTTGTCTGAGTCAGCACATTCAGAATGAGGGTGCAGGTCTTCTGACCTTTCCTCTCGTGCTCACCCCTCCTCTTCCCAAGTCTGGGTGGATTTACAAAGCCGAAACATTGTGCTTTACCTCAATTCTCGTTCCTTCTGGGTTCCATTATTAGGCAATTTATCAGTTCTCAAGAAAAGTCCTACAACATCATTTCTAAATTCCCCTACGGGAAGTCAACGGTAGTTATAAACGAAGTTTGAGCATCTGCTAGATGCCCGGCAGGGTGGTAAGCACATTATCTTCCCTTTTGCAGTATCTTCCAAACTTCAGTTATTTGAACACCACCTTCATGATTTTTGCCAAAGCTACATACCATCTTTAGAGTTATTTACTTAATATTTGTCTTTATATTGTTTTCAAAGTTCTAACTGCTTTAGCTTTATTTTGGGCTATAATAGGGAATCCCAATGCCCTAATTATTCTTTAAATATACATTATATAAATGCACAACTATTAATACTAAAATGTTTGTTACCTGAGTGTCTCTAATAGTATCTCAATTACTGCCTGATCATAAAGAACTTTTATAATCCTGAATATCCTATATTACATCCTTATGCTATATCCCAATATGTTCTTATTTTATCACAATATAGAAAATCCAAGCTCAGGTAAATTAGAACCCTGGCCTCAGAGCAGATAAGTAGCTTCACCACATCCCAAACCCAAGCCTGGCTGACCACAAAGCCCGTGCATCAAGCTTTGTCATTTTCCGAAATGAAGAAATGCCCAGCAGAATAACTCACACCAGATCAGAATTTAGAGGTCTACTCTGAGAGGGGTACAGATATACCTACTTGCATGATGTGTGTAGAGGTGGGGGCATTTGATGGGGGGAAACTAACAAGGGAGCAAATAAAAATACCCTTTGTATTTTCAAGTTTTTATTTTGAAAGGTATTATGTTTTACTTATTTATTTATTTTTATTGATTTAAGAGAGGAAGGGAGAGGGAGAGAGAAATAGAAACATCAATGATGAGAGAGAATAATTGATCACCTTTCTCCTGCACGCCCGCTACTGGGGATAGAGCCTGTGCCCTTGACCAGAATCAAACCCGGGAACCTTCAGTCCGCAGGCCGACACTCTATCCATTGAGCCAAACCAGCTAGGGCAAAAGGTATTATTATATTTACAGAGAAGTTCAAAGACTCTGTAACCTTCACCTGTGTTGGCCAATGGTTAACACCACATTTGGTTAACTCTCACTGTGCGTGTGTGTTTGTGTGTTGTTGTTGTTGTGGCCAAATCATTTCAAACTATGTGGAAGATATTTGTGTCACTTCACTCCTAAACACTCCAGCGTGTTCTCACTAAGAATAAAGACATTCTCTGGCATAATTACAATGCCATTATCATATCCAAGAATCTACTAGATATACAAATGTTATGTAATATGCAACCCCTTTTCAAGATTTCCCACCTGCCCCCATGATGTCCCTTAGGGCTGTTTTCTTTCTCCTTCCATGATCTAAGAGCACTTGCTGCATTTGGTAGTTAGTTCCTGATTTTCTTTAATCTAGAACAATCCTTCTACCTCTTGCTTTTTATACATTGACATTTCTGAAGATTTCATTACAATTTTCATTATGAGTTAGATTCAGGTTAATCTGTCCCCCCCTTTTTTGCATATTCCTTTAGTAGTATGGTTATGCAGAATCACTTGAGAAGAAGTTACAAAGATTAGTCAGAAAACAGAGCAAATATCCTTAAAATCCTAATTACTGAACAAGAAATCAGGATTCTAGCAGCCAAATGAACTATCAATTGACCAAGAGAAGTAGCTTTGATCTGTGGTAGCTATATCCAACATCCCCCAAATCCTCCATACGCTCACTGACTTGCACGGCTTCCCCTATTCATTTTCTCAAAGCCGATTCAAAAATGAACAGAATGCTGCTTTACCTGATCTGTCATTTTATTTGCCTGGGAGTCTTCCTCTTAATTCCAGGTCCTGTAGTGAGTGTGGTACATGCAGCTGGCCAGCTCCTCTCTGTCTTTCTTTCAGCTTTCCAAGACTAGTTATACATTACAGGAGAAGGGGGAGGGCAAGGAAGGAGTGAGCCTAGTAAAAGTCCAAGTCTAATCTTGCCAAGGCTATTGATGAGAATTGAATCAATACATGCATTGCTGCAGAGACCTGTGGCTTTCATACCTTTGTTCCACCAGGAAAGAACATAGGAGCAGGTCCTTTAGGCATAAGTTACAAACCAGAGGCGGCCACATTTTAAAGTACAAGTTAAGCGTGGCAGCCACCGGGGACAGGTGAAAAGCAGATGTGGTGTGCTGGGCTGCCATGCCATGGTTTGGGGACAACAGACAAAGACAGGGGCATGGGAGGTACACAGACAGCACTCTGCCCTGCAGAAAACTAGTTCTGTGGTGTTTGTGCTTCCGATCTGGGCTGTGAGGCCAGAGGCCATGGTAGTCTTGAGTGGTTACCTGAGTGAGCTTTGGAGAGTTATGAACTTGGGTTTGAATCTCAACATTTTACTACTGGTGGTCTGACCTTAAGCCAGTGGCTCTCATGATTTTCTGTGCTTTCGTTTTTTCACCTGATACAATGAGAATAATAGAACACACACTTTGTTTCTTTGGGTGGCTACATGTGGTAATATAGAAAAGTGTTTAGCATAGTGTATACTAGGTGCTCAGTAAGTGGTGGTGTCATTGTTTTTACTGTTATGATTATTGGTTCTGTGTATGTCAAGAGGCACTTGGAGGCAATACTGTAGAGTCTCAATTAAATCTGCTCACCCTGCTTGCGCTTGTGCCCTTCTGTGTATCCTCTGTGATACCAAGGTCCTGTGGGGGCCCAGGCGATATCAAAACTGAGCTTGGACTGTGCTTGGCGACTAGTGTCACTGGCTCCACTGAGGCTCAGCTGGAACCATTTCCCTGCAGAGGGACTTTCATGGACAGCAGCAAAATTGAGGGGTTGTTATGGAGAAACAAAAGGTAATACGACGAAGAGGAAAAGGAGACTCAGATTTCACCTGTTTTTATTTCACCAACCTCTTTTCATTTCTATCACCCCTGCAAGGTAACACACTTGAGTAAATATTTTAATTAAAACCACAAACTTGCCTGGCTGGCTGGCTCAGTTGGTGTGAGCATTGTCCTGGACACCAAAAGGTTGTGGGTTCAATTCCTGGTTAGGGCGCTTACCTAGGTTGCAGGTTTGATCCCCAGAGTTTCATATGGGAGGCAATGGATCGATGTGAGATCTCATATCTCTCTCTCTCTCTCTCTCTCTCTCTCTCTCTCTCTCTCTCTCCCCCTTTCTCTCTAAAATTAATGAATATAACCCTGGGTGAGGATAAAAGGGGAAAAAAGACCCCCACAAACTTTCATGGAGCCCGGCACAGTTCCAGGCTCAGAGATGCATGAGCTAAATAACACACGTAGGAGCTTCTAATGTCTAAGGAGAAATGATCGTAAAAGCAAACACACAATACAGTCATTTCTTAGTGGAAAAGCACGAACAAACATTATTAGCGACGATAGTTAATCTTGATTGAGTTCTTGTTTGGAGCCAGGTGCTGCTCTCAGCACTGCCCCTGAATTAACTCACTCAATCATCACCTGAGGCGCTCTCTGCTCTCTGCTCGCCGCTGCAGAGCCAAGCTTGGGAAGGCAGCTCTGAAGCCAGACCTTCAGGAGCCCAGGTAGCCGCTCTGATGGTGGTGCACAGCCAGCTCCTGGCTTCCCAGACCAGTCTGGGCTGGTGATGCTCACCTGCTCTCGTCAAAGGCTTGATCGTCAGGCGAGAATTCCTTAGCAATTATTTTCCGGTGACATGACCCCACCGGAGATGGTGTGCGGCTGTCAAAAAAATGATAGCCACATTTTTTTTTCCCTCTTTACTAACCTTTGCTCTTTGAATCTCCTTTTAAGAGACAGAGTTGGCCTTGAGCGCAGCGCGAGGCCGGTTAGCTTTTAACTTTGTGTGTGGGTCGGAGCCACCCGGCGCGCGCGTGGACGAGCTGTTCTCGGGTTGGAAGCGCGTCCTGGCTCTGGCCAACCCGGGACGCGGGACCTTGAGCCCCGCAGCCAGCTGCCTCCGAGTTAGCGGAGCGAGGAGACGAATACTTTCTGTACCATTAAGGGATGGGCTGAAATCTTATCAGGGGTGGGAACGGAGGGATCCAGTTACAGGGATGGCCTGGTAATTCCATTCGGCCTCTCCGCGGAGTGGGCTTTAGCGCCCCCCCGAGGTCCTGTGGCCCCATTGCAGCCAGGCGTCTTTCCCTGCCTGCGGGACAAGGGCAGGTCTGGCTGTGCTATTGGGTGGCGACCACCGGTGCCCAGAGTCGCCGAGAGGTCCCCGCTGGCCTCTGTGGGATTGTTCTTTCCTTTCAAGTCACTCTCTGATGACTTCCGCATAATGTAATCTTCATAGTGGTTACCAACAGCTCGAGGTGGGGGTTTGCAAGGGAAGAAAAGAGCGTCCCCGCCCTTTTTCGTTATCCTTCCCGTCAGCAAAATGAGAGTTTATGTATTTCTGTAGCCGGGCAGAAGGAAAAGCAGCTACCTCAGCACGCTGCATTCCTCTCCGATGGGGGCGGGTACGAGGCACCCACTGAGATGAGCTCACTCCGGGCCAAGCCAGGGTGCGGGAGTGCTGGAGAGTCCTGGTCCCTGACGAAGGCCAGTGTATGTTGAGATTCTCAAGTCAAATTTGTCCCCGTGATAGCCTTCCTCTTCTCACTTTCTCCACAGGCGCCTCTCTGGTTTCAGCCACCAGCATTTCCTGAGTGTGACCGCATAGTGACCTGGCCTCCCTGCCCCCCTTCTTGTCCTACAGTCCTTTTTTGATGGAGCCTACAACACCCATTTTAAAATTAAACCAGACCATAGCACCCCTGCTGAAAAGCCTCCAAAGGCTCCCCAGCCACCCTTAGGAGGGAATACACATGCATCACCACGGCCTGAGGGGCCAGTCCGAGGTAGTCTTCCCTGACTCTGAGACCTTCTCTCCCCCCACTCGCCTCCTCCTCCTTTGGGACCAGCCACACTGGACTCAGACTTGCTCAGTGTGTTCGGGCTCAGCACCTTTGGACGGGGTGGGCTTCTGCCTTGAGCGCTCCACCCTGGATTGTGTGTGTCTGGCTCTGCTACCTGCAGGTGACTAAGAGGCTCTCCCCACAGGCTTCTTAAGGTAGATACCACCTGCCCCTGCAACTCCTCCTCAGGCCGGATGCTCTGCTTTGTTTTCTTCATACCACTGATACTTGACATGTAATAATTCGCGATTGTTCTAGTATTAAAATAGTATATGTGAATGATTAAATAATAAACTCAAATTCAGTAACATGTTTATTTATTAAATATTAAAATTATTAGATTTTATTACTTGCTATTATTGTATTATTAATTTGCCTATTTATTATTTTGTCCCCCTTTTCCCACCTATTCTAAGGTCCATGAATGCAGAGACCTTGCCCATCTTGTTATTCCCCATGCCTGTGGGAGTGCATATTACATAGTAGATGCTCAATAAGTAGTTGTTTAATAAATTAAGGAGGTTCAAAAAGGTCTGAGGCTGCCATTGGGACATTTACTGATTTAATATTCACAAAATGCAGTATTCACTGAACATTTTACTGGGCACCAGTTACAACAGGGAACAAAACAGGCAGGGACTCTGCTCTCGTGGGCCTTGCATTCTCCGATAGAAACTAAACGAGTGATGAAGAAGAGAACAGGAGGGGGGCTGCCACTTTAGAGAAGGTGCTCAGAGAAATGTTCTTAGAAGAAGTGTCTTTTGACTGATACCAGAAGAATAGAGAGGGAAGTATGTGCAAAGCTTGAGGGAGGAAAGATCTTAGGTTGAAAAATAAGAGGATTTTGGGTAAAGCAGGGGAGCAAGAGGAAGTGGAAAGGGATGCTACTGGGGAGGTAGATAGCAGCCAGGGACATACCGGGCCTTGTAGGTCATGGGAATGAGCTTGGATTTGTTTGAAGGGCAAAGGGAAGTCTCTGGAGGGGATAAAGCATGGGGATGATATGATCCAATATATATTTTAAGGTTACTCATGCTATTGAGTGAGGGGTGGATTGAATGGGGGCATCTGTGAAAGAGGAGAGACATAATTGCAAAGTTCTTGCAATAGTTCATATTTGCTATTGCCCGCCAGAAATAATGGCAATAGGAGGGAAAGAGAAGTAACAAATTCAAGATATATTTTGGTGGTGGAGCAGACAGGACTTTTTCATAATTGCTTTTAAAAGAGGAGGAAAATGAAGAACTCAGAATGGCAGGTAGATTTCTGGCTTATTAAATGAAGGTAACTGTGGTCCCATTGAATATTACAGGTGCAAGATTGTTTAGTCATTTTAGTGATAATCCAAGTTCATCTCCCAGATCTCAGGGAGGGCCACAATAAAATAATCAAAGCAAATATATTTTGTTCCACTTTTTAAAAATTAAACTTTTTGAGGTAATTCTAGATTCACAGGTAGTTATAAGAAACTAGAGGCCTGGTGCACAAAATTCGTGCACTGAGGGGGGGGGTGCGTGGTCCTCAGCCTGGCCTGCGCCCTTTCGTAGTTGGACATCCTTAGCACTGCACAGAGGTGGGAGAGGCTCCCACCGCTGCTGTTGTGCTCGCCAGCTGTGAGGCCGGATTCTGCCTGAGTGGTGCCCCCCCTGTGGGAGTGCACTGACCTCCAGGGGGCAACTCCTGCATTGAGTGTCTGCCCCCTGGTGGTCAGTGTGCATCATAGTGACTGGTTGTTCTGCTGTTCAGTCGATTTGCATATTAGCCTTTTATTATAGAGGGTAATACAGAGATCCCATCTACCCTTTACCCAGTTTCCTTCAATGTAACATCTTGTAAGACTATAATCACAACTAGGATATGGACATCGATACAGTCAAGATACAGAACAACCTCATGTTGCCCTTTTATAACCTTCTAACCTTACTGACTCCTAAACTGTGCCAACCACAGATCTGTTCTCCAGTTCCTTAATTTTGTCATTTTAAGACTATTATAAAAATAGAATTAGATAGCATGTAAGGGTTCTCCAGAGAAACAGAATCAATAGGATGTATGTATGTATGTATGTATGTATGTATGTATGTATCTATCTATCTATCTATCTATCATCTCCCTATTTACCTATCATCTTCCTATCTATCTAGAGATTGACTTATTGTAAGGAATTGCCTCATATGACTGTGGAGTACTTGGAGAGGCCAAAATCCAATGGGGGAGCCCTGCAAGCTGGGGACTCAGGAGGAGTTGCTATTCAAGTCCAAAGGCAGTCAGCTGGAGAATTCCATCTTGCTGGGGGAGGTCAGCCTTTTGTTCTATCAGACTGTCAGCTGATGGGATAAGATCCACCAACATTTTGGGAAGCCAATCCCTGTTACTCAAAGTCTACCCACTTAAATGTAAATCTCATCTAAAATACACTTACAGTAACACCCAGAATAATGTTTGGCCAAATGTCTGGGTACTATGGCCCTGCCAAGTTGACACATCAAACTAATCATCACAGCATGCAACATTTGAGGTTAGCTCTTTTTGCTCAGTCTTTTTTTTTTTTTAAATACATTTTATTGATTTTTTACAGAGAGGAAGGGAGAAGGACAGAGAGTTAGAAACATCAATGAGAGAGAAAGATCGATCAGCTGCCTCCTGCACATCCCCCACTGGGGATGTGCCCGCAACCAAGGTACATGCCCTTGACTGGAATCGAACCTGGGACCCCCCAGTCCGCAGGCCAACACTCTATCCACTGAGCCAAACCCGCCAGGGCAGCTCAGTCTTAATTCTCTCAGGATGCATACAAGTTGTTGCATGTATCAATAGTTTGTTGGTTTTTATTACTGAGTAATATTTTTTTGGTATGGATGTGTCACAGTTTGTTTAATCATTTACCTTTGAAGGACATCTAGGTTGTTTCCAGTTTTGGGCCATTCTACATAACACTGCTATAAACATTTGTGTGTTTATGTGTATGTGTGTGTGTGTGGGGAAGCCCTTTTTGTGTGAACATAAATCTTCTTTTCTCTAGAATAAATACCCAGGATTGCAACTGCTGGGTCATATGGTAGTTACATGTCTAGTGTTTAAAAAATTTTATTTTACATTTCTACCATCAATTTTAGGTCTCTCCACTCTTTTTGTTTTTGCTTATCTCATCTACACAAGAGTTGAAAAGTTATATTTTTTTTCATCCTCTGTACCTTGGTTCATCATATGTAGCAGTGAGATGTAGGGGGAAGAAAATGAGTTAAGGTAGTTGTTAAATGTGGGTTCAAAACAATCTTTTCAAGCTCCAGACAATTGGATATCAACTGCTTACTCAATATCCTCATGCAAAAGTCTAACAGATACAATCTCAATTTTATCATAATTAAACAAATCTAGGTTTTCCTCTTCCTACCCTGAAATATGTCATTTACTGCTTATGAGCTTTGGGCCTCAGTATCCATTTCTATAAAACTGGCATGATAATGCTTACTTCTTGGGTTAGTCATAACCTTTTGAAAATATGTATATAAAAATGTGAACATGACAAACACTGGTTGGTCAATGGTGATAGTGATTATTATTGTTATTATAGATGCATATGAATCTGTCTTTCCAGTAAGTTTTCATTCATGCACTTTCCATTTCCCACACTACCACTTCCAACAATAGGCACCTGTTTACTTTGCCCTCCCTGTTACGGTAGAAGGCTATATTCCTGTTTCTTTCCAAAGCCAAGGTCTACACTTCTTTTATAGCCCCTCATACCTTCTCCATGACTTCATTCCTGTAATTATCTACTTTCTCGCCTGGGAGTCAAGATAAATCACCAATTTCCCCATTTCTACTGAATCTTTCACTTCATTGTGTAAAATGCATTAATCTTGCCCATCAGGAGGTGGGGGGGATGTCCCTTGACTTCCTAGATGTTGCTACATTTCTCTTTATGGTAAACTTCTGAAAAACATTAGTCTATGTTATCTTTACTATTCATCATCCTTTTCTACTCAATCCATTTTAAGTGGGTTTTGGTCCCTCACTACACCTCTGAAATAGTTCTTTATGAGTTTTTCAACAACCTACATCTCCCCAAGGCTAATGGACAATTATCTGTCCATTGGAACACTCCCCTCTTTCTTGAAACATTTTATTCTCTTGGCTGCATGACAACCTGAACATTTGAATTCAAGGATTTTAGGAATAAGTAAGCTAATGAGCACTAAAGCCTGAGCTTTGATGTAATAAACTTGAGGAAGAGGGTTTGGTGGAATAGATATTTCTCTGACAGAGAGTAGTGTGAATGTAAGTTGGGGGGGGGGTGCAATGGGTAGAAGAGGAAAAAGGGAGGACACTACCAAGAATGGAGTCCAGGTCTCCAGGAAGGTCTTCTGAGGCTGGCTTGTTGTTCCTGTTTGGATGATGCTAGGAGACCCAAATTTACCCATAGCTGGTATAAGTCTAGGCACTGACCCCACCTTTCTTTTATCTCTTCTCTTTTCAAAAATATTTACTTCATTTTAATAGCAAATTAAACATAAATACATGAGACCGTTGTCACTGAGAAATTTAATAGAATACAGATAAAGCTTAAATGACTTTCTATCACTACCTTTGACCAAGACACCTTCTCAGAGGTGTCTATGTTTTTAGTTTGGTAGATGTCTTTCCAAACCACCATCCCCTCTTGAACCTTCTACTCTAATTTGTTTTCCTAGTTTCTGTCACTTTGACTCCTCCCCAAATTTGTCCTCTCTGTCATGTTAGGATGAGGTTTTAATTTAATTTCTCCCTAAGAAGCTTACTCTTACTTTGTCATCCTTGATATGACATAGAAGCCTGCAGATAAGTGATGCCCAACTCCTAAGTCCAGGCTCCAGTGCCCAGATATCCTTTCCCAGCATCCAAGGCCTCTGCTTGTTTAAGAGAGAGTATGAGAGGAAGACCAGCCATGCCACCACTTCCACCAGGCCAAATGACACCTACCTAATCCCCTTAGTCTGCTCGACATGGCTTTGGAAAGGAAAAAGAGTGTCCTCTTTCTGGAATAGTCTTAGGTCTCTTCTGAACCCAAGATACCTTATAAAAAGAATTTATGCCACCCACTCACAAGGGTTTGGAGCAATGACTGGGATGAAGAGATGTTATTTGGATCCTCCTTCTGTAAGGGTTTGGCTACTTAGCCATGGTCAAGTCTTATTTAACCTCTTCAGATTTCATCTGTAGATCAATATAGATTATTTCATCTGTAGATCAGAAGAGACTTCTTCACATGTAAGATAGTGATCGGATCTGACTCATGGGATTGTTGTGAGGATTAACTAAGATAATATGGATACAGTGCTTAGAACAAAGACCAGCACATAGTAAA
>NW_005372121.1:3665972-3669029 GCF_000412655.1 Myotis brandtii
TCGATGTTTCTCTCTCATCGTTGTTTCTAACTCTCTATCCCTCTCCCTTCCTCTCTGTAAAAAATCAATAAAATATATTAAAATAAACATAAAAAAATTGACTAGCCCCATTCTCCTAAAAAAATCTCAATGCTTACAAACACCAGATGTGGGCTTCTGACATCTCTTCAGAGACACTGAGAGTTAGTGACGAGACTTGGAAAAGGAAGCCCAAATAGAATTCTTCGCTCCCTTACAACCTGAACTACGTCCTCTCTGAGCAGTGCCAGTGGGTTTGATGAAGTACTTTGTGGTTGTTGGTGGAAAGAGGAAGCAGTTTTCCTTTTACTTCAGTGATTTAAATGAGCATTTCAACAATTGAAGGTCAGTGCCTCAGTGGCTCTGTGCAGTACTAGTAAGTAACACATTATCCATGGTCCTAGAAGCAATCCTATGGGTCTCTGAGGATGTTTAAGGCAGCTGCAAATGCAGCCCTCTTCATGGTAGCAATGGTCTCTGCCCCGAGGTAGAGCCCACCCCAGGGCTGCAACCCTGCATTTTCTCAATTCTCCTCACTCCTTTTTTTTTTTCTTCTCTTTTCCCCAATTCTCCTCAGGAGGTCTATGCTGAACTGAAAGGGGAAATTGCTTTGTTTGCTACAGCAAGAACACAGTGCCCATGTTTCATACTTAGACCCAACTGCAAAATTCGAGCCAAGCCCTATGGGCTCTGTTGCCATATCACAAAGCCATTGCCTTTGTACTGCCGCTGTTGGGAGCAGGATGAGGAGGGTCATGAAAGCGGCTTGGTGGAGAAGGCAGAGTGCTGTCCTAGGAGTCTGGAGATAAGCCTTCTTGTTCCACTGCTGCTGCAGCCCTCCAGGCCACCTTGAGTCACTCAAGTCACTCAGGCTGCGGCTGCGGTCTCTGAGGGGTTAAGCTCTAAGTTCCTTGTATATATGCAATTTTGTCTTTTCAAGACATGTAAGATCACAGCAAGGCTAAGGATACGTTTCTTGCTGATGTTTTCACACTAACGGGCAAAGAAATGGTCTGAGTGTTCCCACAGGTATGTCCCCAGTGACAAATTCTAATCTAGTTCATTTCTGGTGATTAGAGCCCAGGCCAAGAGGCTGCCCCAACACTAGAACATCCTTCATCCTTTTCTCCTCATCACAGAGCAGCCAATTTGACTCATCCATTGTCCTTACAGATTTCTTGCCAGCGAGAACTCACTTAGCATTTTAATCCACTAATTTGCTGCTGCAGAGCCAGCTCTGCCTAGGAGATGCCTAGCTCCAGATGCCAAGGCACTGAAAGATTGCTGTCTGAAACGTTTATTGGGTAATACAATAAAAAAGCATCTCAAATACCAGAAACATAAGGTAATGCTTTTTCTGATTGTCATGGTTAACTCCCACGAAGATTGTAGCTGGAATGTTAGTGGGAATGTGGGACCAAGAAATAGATCAGGGAAGGAACTGTGGTCTTCCATGGAAGCCACTGCTTCATTGGTAAGGCTAATTTTGAGTTTAAAGACAGATATTCTAATAAACTATCTTCCATTAAGGTAGAGTTATACTTTTTTCTTTTTGTTTTTAACCATGAAAGCTTAAGGAATGAAGCAGGCCAATGTACGCATATAACATGGGGATATAAAACAAAGAGCACCAGATGGAAATGCACATCCAACAACAGAAAGTCAATAAAATGTCATTTGGTTTTTTCAAAAAGGGAAAAATGTGATTTTAGGTATTGAGAGTGGCATAGAATAAGTGTCTCTCTTTAGATAAATATACACATTTAAAATATAACAATAATATTCTTTTTATGTAGTTATTCCTCTAACCTTTCTCTTGAATATTATGGGTGTTATAAGAACAACTATGCACAAAGTTTACAAAGAACTTTTCCGGCCCTGTCAGCATGGCACAGTGGTTGAGCATTGACCTATGAACCAGGAGGTCACGGTTCGATTCCCAGTCAGAGCACATGCCTGGTTGTGGGCTTGATCCCCAGTGTGGGGTGTGCAGTAGGCATCCGATCAATGATTCTCCTTTATAATTGACTAGTGGCCCGGTGCATGAAATTCATGCGGGGAGGGGAGGGACGGTGTGTGTGTGTTCCTCAGCTTGGCCTGCACCCTCTCCAATCTGGGACCCCTCGGGGGATGTCCGACTGCCAGTTTAGGCCCGATCCCACAGGGAGTCTGGAGATAAGCCTTCTTGCTCCACTGCTGCTGGGATCCGGCCTAAACCGGCAGTCAGATATCCCTCTCACGATCTGGGACCACTGGCTTCTAATTGCTCACCTGCCTGCCTGCCTGATCGCCCCTAACCACTCTGTCTGCCAGCCTGCTCACCCCAAACTGCCCTCCTGCCAGCCTTCTTGTCCTTAACTACACCCCCTGCCGGCTGCCAGCCTGATCTCCGCCAATTACCCCCCTGCCAGCCTGCTTGCCCCCAACTGGCCCCCCTGCTGGTCTGATCACCCCCAACTGCCCTCCCCTCCTGGCCTGATCACTCCTAACCACCTCTGCCTCAGCCCCGCCACCATGGCTTTGTCTGGAAGGTCTCCCGGTCTAATTAGCATATTACCCTTTTATTAGTATAGAGGCCTGGTGCATGGGTTGGGGCTGGCTGGTCTGCCCTGAAGGGGGTCCCGGATCAGGATGGGGGTCCCCTTGGGGGGCGGGGCTGGCCTGGGCGAGGGGCCTGAGGGGGTTTGCAGGCCGGCCACACCCCCATTGGGGTGGGGGTCCCCTAGGAGGGTGTGGCCAGCCTGGGTGAGGGGCTGAGGGCTGTTTGTAGGCTGGCCATGCCCCCATCAGGGTGAGGGTCCTTGCTGGTGGGCATGGCCGGCCTGGGCAAGGGGCTGAGGGCCATTTGCAGGCTGGCCATGCCCCCATCGGGGTGAAGGTCCCTTTTGGGGGGTGTGGCCGGCTTGGGCGAGAGGCTGAGGGCCATTTGGGGGTGGTTTGCAGGCTGGCCAAACCCCCGGCTTTGTCCAGAAGGATGTCCGGAAGATCTCTGGAAGGTCTCCTGGTCTAATTAGCATATTACTCTTTTATTAGTATAGA